>NC_068415.1:6912801-7137801 GCF_023724105.1 Carassius gibelio
GGACAAGTGTTTTTACTTTATTCTAGATTACATTTTGGGCCATTGCTTTTATTTTGGCCAATCCTGAGGCGTATAAGATTGCAATGGATCAGATCAACGTTGCCCTCAGAGACCAAGGTAAAACCAATATTCAGTTCAATTCAATTCAAGTTTATTTGTATAGCAGTATTTATGGTACAAATTATTGCAAACTTTACAGAAAATTACGTTTCTACAATATTTAGTAGAAGCTTATCAGTGGTGACTTATCTTAAAGTTTATGTGGAATATCTTAAAACCAGTGTTTTTTGAAACTGTACAGCCCCACCTAGACTGGTTTCATTTATAGCTTTCAGTATAAACTACACAATTAACTAACATTATGTACTATCATTTAAAAATGTACGGTATGTAAGATTTTATGTTTTTTATTGACCAAGGCTGCATGTATTTAATCAAAAAAAATAAATAAAAAAAAATGTAAAAGCTGTTATATTGTGAAATATATTTTAAAATGTTATTTATTCCTGTGATGACAAAGCTGAATTTTCAGCATCATTACTCCAGTCATCCTTGGCTCATCACGATCCTTCAGAAATCATTCTAATATGCTAATTTAGTGTACAAAAATAATTTCTTTCAACATTAACAATGTTTTTTTTTTTTTTTTTTTTTTTTTTTGTGAAAATCTTGAGATATATATATTTTTTTCCAGCATTATTTGATCTCTCTCCGGGGCCTTTTTATACATTAAACTTCCTCCATTATCCACTAGAGGCCAGCAAACTCTTATGCATTATTTTATACAAGTCTTACAGTACAATAGTTTTTTTTTTTTTTTTTTTTTTTTTTTTTTTTGCATTATATGTTACAAAAATTAGACATTTTCCCATATGAACATATAAACATGATTTGCATATTGCACCTCTATATGCACAAGGCAAAAGCACATGACAGTTAAATATAAATGTAAAAATGGGTTTCACTGTGCTTCTGTTTAGGCTTTGTTACTGAATGAAACTTTCTCTTAATCACACATCAGTAGTACTTAAAGCTATTGATAGTTAATATTGTCCTGGTGTGTTTGCTTTGCATTCAAGACAAGGAGAAGACAAGGGTGACCCTAGATGACTTACAGCACATGCCATATGTGAAGTGGTGTATCATGGAAGCCATTCGGCTGAGGGCCCCTGGAGCCATCACTCGTAAAGTAGTGCGGCCTCTCAAATTACGGGTCAGCCATGACAGATTATTCATTGTACAATGCATTTTATTTCAGTGTTTTTATGCATCGGTCTATAAGGGCAGTCTGTATATATATCGCTATATATATTAATAAATATATATAAGTATATTGGGATCAGCCCTTTTGACTCACACAGAAAGTAAACATAACCAGGCTTTTTTTTCTCAGCTTAAAAAACTGTATTCATGTTTTCTGCATTTCAGAATTATGTTATCCCACCTGGAGACCTGCTGATGCTGTCTCCCTACTGGGCTCACCGAAACCCCAAGTATTTCCCAGACCCCGAAGATTTCAAACCTGTGAGTAACTTCCCCGTTCTGAATGATCTCAGCCACAGGATGAGGTTTACACAAATTCCTCTATAAACTAAAATAAAAAAGAAACAAGACACATGCTCATAAAATGTTTTTATAGCAGGTAAATTGCTTTACTATTAAATGTTCCTGTACTTTTTTTTTTTTTTTTTTTTTTGTCTAGCTCTATGATGTAACCGGCATCTCTTTTATTGGTATTTTCTTTCAATAAAACTTCCTCTTTCCATTTTGTCTGTGAGTTCTATTGTGAATACTGAAAACTCCAGCTGTGCTCCATTAAAACAGGAATGATAGGTCTGTATGTGTTCAAGGAAACCCTGACAGTTATCTTCACAATGAAACTTCCGGCAAACACCTGTAGAGATTCCATTACACTTCTGTCTACTAATGTCTTAAAGGAAATAGCACAGACCTACATCTATATGTTTTAAATGCTGTTTTAAGCAAAAGATATGTTTAGTTTCAAATCAACTCTCTTCTATACAGTGGAAATGCATTTAAATGAGTGCATTCATGGGTAAAGTGTAAAGGATGCATTTAAACAGTGCATTCATGGGTCAATTTCAGTTAATTTTCCTTAATGTAATCAAAATATTTTATACAAGGAATAGACATGGTTGATGACTAAATGGACATTCAGTGGTATTTTGCATTGGAAAACTATTGTTTTGAATCTACAAAAAACTTGGAAGGCAGGGCTTTTTGACCAGCTTTAAAGACTTCTTCGTTTTTTGATGCAACTCAAGGGCAATTATACATTTATGAGCACAATAAAGCCGCATTAGTGAATAGATGGCCATTGCATTGAGAGTAATTCAGAGATTACTGTAAATATGTCTTGTTATTAAACTAAATCTTGGAGTGCTGGAAGACAGGCTGAAATGGTGTATTCTGGACTGGCCGTCGTCTGAGTGGATTATTTTTAATGAAACTTCTCTTCCCACAGGAACGATGGGAAATGGCAGATTTAGAAAAGAATGTCCACTTGGAAGGGTTTGTGGCATTTGGAGGGGGGAAAAATCAGTGCCCAGGAAGGTTAGAAAAACTCTTGTGTTTATACAAAATAATCATCATGTACACTCGAAGATAATAACATTCAATGAACTTAATTAACTCGAGGAAAGTATTCCATGCAACCGAGTTTAATTACTAAAACTGAATATATAAATAATATATTTTTTTCATGTCTACTAGATAAATTTGTCTCAAAGTAATAAATGTATATATTTATATTTCATTTAGAGGTTTTTGTCAGACATTCACTATTAATATTATAGAATGCAACGTGTTGCAACACATTAATTGATAGTAGAATGTAAGATGATTAATTTAGTTATTTTAATTCATAAAAGTTGCTTTGCCTTATTTATTTATTTATTTATTTTCCTTAGTGCATTTTGTTTCTTTTTCCCTGGTACAGCTTCACTGAACTTTGCACAAACAATGCAATTGATCTTCATTTTCATCACCATTCATCATCATCATTTCAGCATCATTCATGATGTCAATTCAGAGATGTTTGGGATTTCAAACCATGCACATCTGACCCTGTTGCGTTTGAGTTTCTTTTCCAGTAGAGAAATACCTAAATATATAAAAATGCCAGTCAAAATTTTAAGTAAGCAATACAATTTTATTCAGTAATAAAATCAGACAGTAATGGTGTCATACATATCAAAACTTCTCTAGTTTAAATTAAAAAAAAAAGTATTTTAAATGTAAGCAGGACTATATTATCCATTTTGAGCATTATAAAAAATAATATACTTTTTCATTTAAAACATAAAAGTTGGAAGCTCCATTGCTGAGTCGTGGGCTGTTTTGCCCTCTAGCAAGATTTGGTGGTTTGGTAGCAGGAACGCTATAGGTTCAACTTGGCCTATAGCAAATGCCACAAGCTGCACCAACCCATCTTTCCCCTTTGGCTCTCTTGCTGAGAATGTCAGTTCCCTCAGGTTATTTACAACAAGACTGGCACAAAAAATAAAAAATAAAAATAAATTATTTGCTGTAACCACCAAGACCTTTATCAGGGTGTGATTTGAATTACAAGCGATATTTGTAAATAGCTGGATTGCATTATTGATAGTGTGCACTATGGCTTCATTCCTGATATACTGAAATGTTGATATAGATTCATGACACTGCTTTTATGTTGCACTGAGCATGGCCCTTATGTCCCAGCCCTTTGGTCCCATACTGATGACATCATGAAGGCCCTGGGGAGTGTGTGGCCAGGGTCATCATGACGTTAATAGAACCATATAAAGAACTTTCCCAGCTGCACAGGAAGATCAAAAGCATAGGCAAAGACCAGTGACCTTTCGAAACCCACCAGAATAGATGCATCTACGTTTATCTGTCTGGGAATATATATGAGAGGGAGAAACAGAAGAAAGAGAGAGGTGGAGTAATATAGAGAAAAAGGGAGATTACAGACAGGTTACTTCTTCTTTTTAATTCTCTGTTGCTGTTCGGTCTTTTTTTTATTATTATTCTTTTATGTTTTACTTCATTGCAAGGATATGAAACTTGGTAAAGGTTTTGGCACTTGCTATGTGAACACATACTGTACACACACACACACACTAACACAAAATTCGTGGACATGATTCAAAAAGGTTAAATGGTCCTAAAAAAAAAAGTCACAATTTACTGTCATTGGAAACGAATGGGAAATGAATCTTATCTAGTTTGGTACTGCACCCAAACAAAATCTTACTGAAAGCTAATTTTTTGAAATATCAACCTCAAATTTGAAACATAACTTGTTTAGATTTATCGTTTTGATTTTTACATCATAAATATTTAGTAAAATTTATGGAAAATATATTTTTCATATAACATTTTTGTGCATTTTTCATAATAATGAACTTAATTTTCAAGTGAATGCTCAGATGCTCCAAAAAGTGGTTAAAATGAAAAAAAAAAAAAATCACAACTATCCCATAAATATAATTTAGTACCATAAAATCCCCTTAAACTCTAAAATATGAAATTATAAATCTAAAATATAGTACATTCATTTTCATTGGAAAATAAATCCATCATTTTTGACCACCATGTGAGCAGCACCCGAGGGCTAACAATAATTTTTATAATTAAAACAACATAATAAATTATATATGATAAATATAATAAATTCATTAAAATAAATATGAATTGAACAAATAAAGAAATTGATATAAAATTCATTCTCCACTATAGAAACATATGTGAGTGTGGACTGCCACATTCTTTCTAGAATAATTTCATATGCCATTGAAATATTGAATCCATACCAACTTCCTGCATTCAAATGTCACATTGTCATGAGGCGGCTTTGTAATGACTACTCAGGCTTGTATAGATCTCTTAGCTGGACGCTGCCATATATTAGTACATTGAGTGTGGCAAACCCACGTATTTCATTTTCCCTCACTCAATCTGATTTGATTTTGATCATTTTAGGAGATTGGCTACTTGCGTCACAAACACAGTGCCCCTGAATGAGTCACGGCCCTCAAGGTTATTTGGGCTGATTATTTCAAACATGACTTGCATCTCTCACCCTCCCTTTATTGCCTCCCATTATTCCTTTCTATGTCTCACCCAGGAACCATCTTGTTCTCCATGCTTTAATTCATTCACTTCGAGTCACCTGATATTCCTCTTCCCCAATCCGCCTCCAAACAAAGCCACTGTGGCTGTGAATGCACCTGGAATTTGCACGCAAAACAAGACATTCATTCACATTTTGCTTTTCTACCTGCAATTTCAATCAAAGTTTTCCCAGTGTTCAGCAGCACTCGAGGGAAGGTGCAATGACTGCTAGACAGCATGCAATATTCCATCAGAATACTAATACACAGTACTATTCAAATAGCACTTCAGTACGATGAGTTTTTCTTTCTTCATGAGAAAGAGCCCATTAAAAAGAAAGTGACAATAAGAAGCACTTGTTGTTTATTGTGTCAACAGGTGGTACGCTGTTATGGAATTGCATATGTTTGTGGCACTCATCCTCTACAAGTTTGAATTCACCCCGCTGGATCCAATACCCAAACCGGTAAGAGGCTTGAGAAAGAGTAACATCCAATGGAGAATGGTGAATAAGCCTTGAAAGAGATGGCTTCAAAGTAGGCATTAGGTTAATCATTTCCAGATGTGTTCCTATGGCAGTATTTACCCAACAACAGCCCAATCGAATGCTTAAGCAGCATCCAGCTCTTTACCCTTGCAATTCTCAGGCCTGTCCAAAAATAGCTTTGTAAGTTTCGCCCACCAACGACTAAGTTCATACGAGGAACGTTGATCTAAATATGAATCGTGCATTCATCTATTTTATGGGTCATTAATGTATACTTTTGGAGGGGAGCAAGATTTGTTTTACAACTAGCTAAATACATAATAAATTGATAAATCATTTTAGATTTTAATTTTTTTGTCATTTTTATTATCAGATCATGTGGCACTGAATGGTTTCTGAAAATATAGCTTTGCCACAGGAATAAATTACATTTTGAAATATATTAAAATAAACACCTTTTATTTTAATTTGCAATGGTATCTGTTTACCGTTACTGTTTAAGTTACTTTTTATCAAATAAATGCAAGAGACCTCTTTCAAAAACATTAAAATATCTGACCAAAGCCATATTGTGAACAGTATTGCATTAGATGTATAGATATTCGGATAAAACCCAAAATAGTTCGAAAAGTTAAATCATTTGTTTGCAGATGCAATCTGATTACTTTGATAGAATACAGCATTGTATATTTTATTTATGTGGTCACTGCACTTGATAATTATATGCATCTGGTTCTTGCAGAGCCCTCTGCATTTGGTGGGAACCCAGCAGCCAGATGGACCCTGTAGAGTGAGATACAAGCATAAATAGAGCACTCATGTTCTGAGGCCTGTGCTACTGCTTTAGAGCTTTGCTGACAGTCTTGACAAGAGTTGCAGATATCAACCGCATATCCTGGGCTAAGCTTCAGAGGTTTGAAGCATCACGGTGAATGTTAAACAGTGACTTGGACACAGGCAAATACTATATCCCTCTAAAGGAAACCAGAAAATCACACAATGCTAAAGGTAATTTAGGATATTGGCTTTAATATATATTACAGTTTTGTTGGGTCAACCTCTTTTATAACTAATGGCATCATGGAGATGATATATATCAGAAAGTACAAGGTTGTGGAAATTCCTTTCCCAGACTAAGAGACTTAATCATTTACAGCATTTATGAAATAAAAAGAAAGTATTGCTGTATGCGACTGTAGACATTTATAACAGTTAAACATCATGTGCACAAAATGGATGGAGTAAAGACAAGTTTATAGACAATATAACTAAGTTGAGTTCCTCTTTTGTAAAACAGAAATATGTAAACACATTATTACGTATATAAACACCATGGTTATTTTTTCTGCAGTGGTGAAAAGGATTGTTTCTAAACACATCTGTCTTGTAGTCTGTAAGTTCTTTACTGCATCTGTTTACACTCATTTCTGGATAATATTACATAATATTACATGACATAAGTTACATTGAGTAATTGTATGTCCTTGGATGCAAGCATCTTTAATTTGTAAGTCAAATAGAATGTTTACATACATTAAATATATACTTGATTGAATCAATCATGCATTTGGAAGTTGAAAATCCTTTGTGCTACTTTGCAGTGCATTTCACTAAATAACAAGTTTAATTGTGTTTGAATAAAGAACATGTTTTGCTGCAGAAGTTTCACTTCTTTATACTTCAATTTTACTTGAACAACCATGCTGTGATTTTACCAAGCAGACATCATCTTTTGTTGGTCTTAGAACAAATTTCCTGTAAAACAAACATAGCCTAACCTTAAAATCCCTGTTGGATCAAGGAACATGGCCTACTTTCCAACACAGACTCCTCAAGCACAACATTCCAGACATGTTTAGCAGAAGGCCAATGTTAAACATGGATACTAGACTCAAAAGTGGAGTGATGTAACAAAATAAAACATTAGTGTGATGCCCTTTAATTTGACATTCCTGTTCCTTCATATAATGTAATTTAACATTCATTGACACAAATAATAATACATAGACACACACACAAACATTTTTGCATCTCAGAAATGATTTTTGTCCTGTGAATCCTTTATATTTTCAGAAACTTCAATTCTCAAATAATGAAGTTTATGTATGATGAAATGATATGTGATTTAAATATCTATAGCTAGATCATAATGACATAATAAGGTGAACTGGTGATGCACCTTGTTTAAATAATATATATACATAAATGATTATGTATATATATATACATAATGATGGTCATATGTGTGATCTAATTTAATTAATTAGAACCTGACGAACTGTTGAGTAAGAAATAAACAATGTCATTAAAATAAAATGTTAAGTTAGATTGTTGAATTAGAACAATTATCTCAAACTGTAGCCAAGTGACTAAATTATATATATATATATATATATATATATATATATATATATATATATATATATATATATATATATATATATATATATATATATATATATATATATATATATCCTAACAAGTAATTGTTAACTATGATGTTATTTTATTGCACCAACTTTGCATAAATGGTTGCACAAAACCCCATTTCATAAAAATAAATATATAGCCTAAGCAAACAAACAAATAAATAAACCTTATAAGTGAACATGACCCGGGGCTCTACAATTCACGCTTCAACTCCTCCGATGTTCAAACCAAAACTACGCCCTTGATGACAGACATCATTTCGAGAAATCTCTGCTTTGCCCTGCACCACATTTACTAAAAACAACCTGCTGAACGTGTCACAGCAGCACCGCAACATCCAACCGCTGGCGAAAGCGCTGACGTAACTTCGACGATTTGCATATTTGCTTTTAGGAGAGCGCTATTGGTCCACGAATCCCTCCCGCGCTCGGCGCGCTGCATTTCATTAGTGGGTTGAGAAAACATCATTTGAATGCCGGGAGGCGGTCATTGGTGAATCAAGCTGTCTGCAGTAACGTCAAGAGATTAGTGAATCGCAGCTGGAATGCGAGCTTGATTCACAAAGGCAAGAGAGGGAGTCAAAGCCACCGCGCAGAAGATACCCACACCGGACTGCCACATCCCGCACAGGTACCGAAAAACCGCGTCGACTTACTCCATTAGATCATCCTGCATCTGTACAGCAGGGCTTTGACAGGTGTTGCTGCTTTATTAATTCAGAGAGAGAAAAGGAAAGCGAGAGCGAGGGAGAGAGCGTCAAATAACTGCAGAAATTATTTCCTATTCTATTCTATATACTATTCTATATATAGTTGGTTATATATTATATATTAGTATTACATGTAATCTACATTGCTTAGATCCTGCATGTCACTTTTACACAAATGACTTTTACTCAAGAGTTTAAGGGGACGTAGAAGTTGGAAAGTCTGTATTGGTTGACAGATGGTGCTATAATAACCATCTGCACAAAAATAAAACCAGTAAGCAAGCCATTTGATGACGCTATTGAATTTGTAATAGTAACCTAGTTTCTGAAGTGCACTCCTTGACCTTGACAGCCGCTACCAGAAGTGTAGGCTAATGTTATTGACAGTTGCTAAAACAGGTTGATGTGGCATGTTTGCCATAATGGTTTATCATATTTTAGTCATCGGAATTAGAGAAATGGCGAATATAAACCTTTGTAGAAAAGAGAAGGAAAGTGAATGTCAGGTGATGACGACAGAGGGACCGCTCCTCCAGTGATGACTCAAAGGGGGATGCAGCAAACAGGTTGCAGTAGGCTGTGATTGACACTTACCCTTTTCATTTTGCCCTTTGTGCACTGAAATAAAAAATACAATGATATATTATGTAATACAGAATAATTGAGCTTTAAATAGCCTTTATTTGTACCCAGTGGCATTTAAAATATCTTGTCGTCTTTCTATATCTTTAAAATAGCTTGTAACAAATAATGTCATGTACACTGCAATTTAAACTGTAAGAACATTTCCATTATAAATAATTGTCAAAAGCAGTAAATTTAATAACTACATAGTTTTTACCCCTCATGATCTATTTGGTACCTATTAGTCCTATTGGTATCTATTAGTCCCAGCAGGGACATTTTAATTTAAATAAAAGTTTAATAAAACAACATGTTCTGTTTAGTGTGCACACTAGCACCCAGTTGTGTGTTTATATTTGTTCATTGCTTTTTTTAGAATGTAAATTTTCGGTTGACCCCATATAGAAGCAACAGTCAAATTTCTAAAAACAGCATGGCAAATTTGCCAAAGAATATGGTTCAAATGATTTTTAATGTCTAAAAAAGAATTTGATGGAAAATATATTATTTGACAGGAATAAAATAGCATAATAATTATATTATATTTTAAGGGTTTTTTGTATATCTGTGTTTATGTATATACACACACACACACACAAATATATTTGTATACATACTTGTATGAAATATACAGACATAAAAAATACCTATCTTAAAATAAAATTAGGGTCAGAGTAAAGTCAATATCAACAGAATGTGAGGATTTTTTTTTTTTAGTTTTCCCAATTTTATAATAATAGTTAATAATAATAATAATAATAATAATAATAATAATAATATGGCTTAACAATATTTAAGAATGCCTATTAACTGAATTTGTTTGTGTTTAATGTTACTGTTCTCACACTTTAGTTTGTATAGCTTACAAAGACAATGTGGTAAATGATATTGATTATTCTTTTAGTGAATTAGGATCCATATATTTCCCTTGTTTAGTGACCTTGTTCATGCCTGCAAGCAAACATGTCAATGGCCTCTATAGCTTTAGATAAACAGTAGGTCTATGCTTCTTGGCACGGAAACAGTTCCAAAATTAAAAACACTATAAATAAAGCTGAGCACCTATAACATGTCTGCGCTCATGTATAGTTTATGTACATCCTTATCTCCTATCAGGTCATTGTGATATTGTAAATGAAATGGACCCCTGTCTGGAAGTCTTCATTTTAATCAAATGCCTCACAATCTCTGCATTTCATTAGTCCTCATTCTATTTTTAGCTGCGTTTACACAGGGCAATACTGAACCAGACAGCTCCAGCCTCTATCTATAGCCTTGAGTGAAAGTGAGAGCATGCATGTGTGTTTGAGAGCGTGTATGTGTGACTGGTGATGGGCTATTGATCCCAAAATAGCTACGGGAGATTTAACAGTGCGTGTGACACTGGCGACAGTGCTGGCTTTGCCCGCGGACCAAGCTTGTCAGGGTGGATCACTGGAAGAAAAGGCATGTGGAACAGCTCTATGGAAATGGGTGCAAGCTGTTCCCCACTTGCCATTGTTGTTTGTGTGGGCTGACAAGAGGCTGGCTCTGCTATAAGCCCATAACCTAATCTTTTGGCGGCGCATTAGTTACCGGGGCCAGGGGTAACATCTGCTCGGTAGGGTTTCTGGGATGTAACTGTTTCAGTTCTGTGTCGCATGTCGTGAGGATGAGCTTTCGCTGTGTACAGTGAAAATGCTCCAAACAGTTCTTGCTCCGACCTTGTACACATACACACAAACACACATCTACTAAGAGTATACTTACACTATTATATATTGACTGTATTTGTTTACTGCTGAAAATGACAATTTATTTATATAGCACAATTAATAACAATTTCCGTCGACCAATGTGCTTTCCATTAGGTCATTAAAAACAGTGGATAACATACAACAAAAAAACAGAAAATTTATAAAATCATAAAATATCTCATCAGCCAAACGCTTTTGAAAATAAAAAAGTCTTTCTGTTTTCATCTGTTGCTGCCTATAACTCCAAAGAAGATCTGGTGAATGATATCCATTATCCTTATAGTGAAGTGGAATTATTTTCAATGTAGCTGGTTCCCATGCTGTCTGGGTGTATGACGTGAAAAGCCAAATTTGAAATGAAAATTCTGTCATTGATTACTCACCTTCATGAAGTTCCAAACAAGTAAACAAAATTAACATCTTTATTGTACAATTCAACAAGCCGGCATTGTGACGTAGAATCCAGATGCACTGCAACTTGTTTGCAAGAAGAGGAATGCTCTTTCATGCGTTGTGGTACTCTAGTGAACGTGTGTCAAAGACTGACACGGAAGAGAAGAAAATGTTAAATGAAGTCGTTATTTTTGTTTTCTTTGCGAAGTAACAAGGCTCTTACTACTTTTCCGCTGCTGTCTATGTAGGGTCAGAAAGCTCTCGGATTTCATAAAGAATAATTTGTGTTCTAAAAATTAAGGTCTAATGGGTTTGAAACAACATGAGGGTGAGTAATTAATAACAGAATTTGCTTTTTTGATGAACTATCCTTTTATATCTTTTTATCATATAAAGCAATTGTATCTCTTCACATGAATTGAACTAAAGCAGAGTTTAATGGTGTCTTTATAGCTTTTTCGGATAAGTTTTGGTTACCTGGATTTCAATGGAGCCAAAGAAAACTCTTAGGGTTCATTACAGATAACTTTAAAAGATTACCCAAAGTCTTATGTGTTTCGGTGAACTATCCCTTTAAATGCTGTTCAGGAACTGTTCACCCAAAAAATTTAATTTGGCTATTTTTCACCCCGTTGTTCGTATGATTATCAGTCAATAATGGCTTCCAGTATACTGGTCTGAAGATCTCTTGGGTTTTCATAAAACTTAAAATATAGTACGGAAAACTATATGGAAATAAAGATTTTTGCCATATTTAGAGCTCGACAAACAAATATGGTTATAATTTGAACTCCAAAAGTGTAGAATGTAGCCTGAAAGCAATTGCTGATATCAGAAAACATCTCCACTTTTGTTGTTGTGTACCACTTACAGCCATGAAGGGAGAGCATTTATTTGCCAACATGAGAAGCACTCCATTCCTCCAGCGGGTTTACCTCTTAGGAGGGGAAGAACTGGTAGTCCTGCAATCCACCATGGGAGAGTCCTCACTGGGATACAGTTTCCAACAAATCACCGACTTCAATGATCTCCCTACATCCCTCTTTGCCTGCAACGTGGACCAGTCAGTATTTGAAGACCATGAGGGCAAGGTAAGGTTCATTTAAATTACTCACATATATGTCATATCTCAACGGCACTTCATTTAAAAAGCACTTTAAAAAAAAAGTTTATTGGAAGTTCACTAGTGGCACCACCAAATGGAGTGGCGAAATGATTATAAAACAATTATAAAACATTTCAACCACTCTTTCTGCCAGTCAGCTTACAAATTCACATTATTGGTTGAGTTCAAGAGTCAAAAAGCAAGAAAGGAAAGGAGAAGAACTATAAAATAAATATATTCCCCTTAAGAGTGTTTTTGATTATTTTTATCACAGCAAAAACATCATCACAGTAGGAACAAAAGCAGTTTGATTGGTAGGTACGCTAGAATGCTCCAGTGGAAAAGCAATTCTCTTGACCTGTCTGCATTACATGATTGTGAATTAGGCCTCTCCAACCTAATTATCCATGTAGGCCACTTCAGGTGTGAAATTCAGCCTGTGGGCTCTCGTCGACTCTGCTTTTCTTCATTTGCAAACACTCTAAGGAGTGAGTTTAGACCTAGAGGCAAGGGAGTATCTTTCACCTCCTCATGTAAAAGCCTGTTTGGAGTTTTGTCATTGGTTTTATTTCCATATGATGACCTATGGCAACATATTGAGTATTGACAACATGCAGGTGAAACCTCTGAAATATTGTATTTATTCCCATTGGTTCAGTTCAGCATCTTAATTTCTAAGAGAACCACAGGGCTGCATGACTGATAATATAATGTAATGAGAAGCTGTTAAAAAAAGTTATTACGAGTTGCTTTTGCCCCTTAATGATAAAACATGGGGAAAATGTGAATCAAATGTCATTATTTAATCGTTCCAAACCATTAAGATTTTCTTTTGTAAAGCAAATTGAAATATTAGGTAGAATTCTAATGCTACACTTTCCATGCAATAAAAATAAATGAGAATGGACCAAAAATATTACAATTTCCAAAGTAGTCTATACCGTTTGTGAGGTATATTTTGTTGTTGCCTTTCAAGGTTATTTTATGACTAACATGTTTTTTCCTTTTTTGGTGAACTCCTTTAAAGATTTATCATAAAGCATTTAGTTTTTAAAGTGGCAACATAACGTAGTGACAGATCATTTCTCCCATGTCATGATGTACATTCAATAAACAGATTGTTGAAAAGAAAAAATTGTTTTGGGACTTGGTTCTATTGATCAGTTATTGATCATAAAGTCGATTTAAAGGAAAGGGGCGGAGTTTATGCATACTAAATGATTGGCTGGCATGCATCACCAGAGAGAAGTCGGTATTTTTAACAGAAGATCGAGTTGCGACATTTTAAGGTCAAAACATATGCTTGAATGCATTGTAGAATAGAATGCATTTAGAAAATAGATACATTTGCATTACATGCTGACTTTAAGCCTATCTCCTGAATGTTATATCACTAGGAACAGGAACGCATAATTTACTGCATATTTGACCTCCAGCTGAAAATTTTGCCCAGACCTTCTTCGACTAGTTCACCGATCATGTGATATGCTGAGCTCTGCCAGGACAGTTTGTCTGCCCCTCTGACCTGCGCTGGACTGCATCACACACACATAGAAAAATAAATCAGAACACACAGGCACATACACAGTTCCTACACTGATCCGTCCTGACAGCTACTCTCAGAAAGACTAGATCATCTGATAGAAGGGCTGTGTAAAAGGTGGTCCATGACTCGCTCCATTGAGTCACAGGCTCCAGAAGCGTTCCTCATGAAACAGAACAAGTGTTCAGTCTTTTACTCATGAACGACTCCACTAATGCGAACGAACAGCACACACACTGATTCTTGAAAAGTATCCTCTTGCTTCGAATTAACTTAAACCTGACTTGGCATGACTCATGTTGTTAATTTCCTTACGTAACAAGTAACAGTGTTGAAAGTTATTGTTTTAAAGGTGGATTTAGTGATCCATAATGAGGGACTTAGTTGTACCACACTGTTAGCTTGCTTTGGGGCAAGGTTGTGTGGCTTCAGTGCTTTTGCTAAAAGTTAGGTTAACACTATTTTTATAACACTTTTTTTTACAATGTACCAGTCCTGTTCCTAATTAAAAAAATGAATAAAGTATCAAAACAGTTAAACAAACTAAAACACTGCAGAATCATTTGCGTGTCACCCAGCAGTACACAATAATACAATTTCTGAATACATTAGTGTTTCATTACGAATTGGCTGAATTAATGATTCAATGACTCCCTTGTATCGTTCCTGAATGAATTAAAGGAGACATATTATGCCCCTTTTTACAACATGTAAAATAAGTATCTGGTGTTCCCAGAATGTCTCTGTGAAGTTTTAGCATAAAATACCCCACAGATAATTTAATTAAATAATTTTGAATGGAAGCAGAAACACACTGTTTTTCGGGTCTGTCTCTTTAAATGCAAATGAGGTACTGCTCCCCGCCCCCTTTTCCAGATTAGAGCTGCACTATTACAGCTGCTACCTGCTAAACACATCTGTTTTGGTTCTGTTCATCATGTTGAAATCATGAGTTTTAAACCATATTAGTTTAAACTTCTGATATACGTTGAGTGCACACATCAGAAGCACACAGACAGAAAGTGGCTGTCACAGCATGTGAGTACTAAACTAAGTTCTTATTCACACACAAGTTTATGTTAAAAACACTCAAGTCACAAAAACAGTCGGTTATGTCTGTGAAGGTAAACAGCTGGGAAATAAATTGCATGTTTATTTTAGATCTGTGTGGCAGCAGCAATATACAGTAAATAATCAATAAATCCACTGCTGTCTTGTCTCCTCTGCTGGGACTCTAAACAGTGTTCTGTGCCGGTCTGTGCACCCAAAGGCAAAACAGTTAGCATGTTTTGCTCAAACTTTTGCCATGGCATTAGAGCTGGTACAACCTTGTCACTAGCGAAATCAAAATGACAGAGCCATGGTGGAAGCTTACAGATTAAGGGGCGGTAATATTTAATGAGAACCCTTTGCAACATCACTAGGGGAACGAAATCGGACTCGCTTGTTTTTTCAGATGCTTGCAGAAAAAGGCTTACCAAAAAAAGTTACTGGGTTGATCTTTTTCACCTTTCCTTGGTTGGTAGATGCACCATCTACTGGTGTACTGATGCAACTTGCAGAAAGAATCTTTGAAAAATGAAACATCAACTATTGAATGTATTACAATTGATTAAATATTATGTATATTTTCTGCACCATCATAATTTCTCTTTATATATATATATATATATATATATATATATATATATATATATATATATATATATATATATATATATATATATATATATATATATATATATTTTTTTTTTTTTTTTTTTTTTTTTTTTTTTTTTTTTTTTACTATTCTAGCATTTATTAATAAAATTGGGCAAATAGTATCATGGCAGTCCATGAAAATTTTGCTGCAAGTCATACGATGTAGTATTTTTGAGTTTGAGCAAAGCTGTCATCAGCAATTTAGCCAAATAGCAGAAATTCAAAGAATAATAGATTGCTTCGTGAACATCAACTGAAAGCTGAATCCCAGTGTCTATTACAGAACAAAACCCTATCATAAAAGAGGGAACATATGCTTAATTAGGCAGCTAATTACGCTGATAATACTGCTCTAAATGTTTGACTATTTCCCTTACAAATACCATGAAATATTAACCGATTAACAGAGCATGATTGCATCTCCTGTACTGTCCAACTTGCATTAATGGCTTTTTGCTGAACTGTTTACTCTTGATAAAGATCTTCTCTCCTTCCTCTTGAATTGATTACAGAGCACATGGTCGTGGGATGGAGAAGCTGTCTGATGGTTACTCAACTGATTGCTGTTTAATAAATCTGTCTCCTATTGAAAGCCACAAAAGCTGGAAATGCTAAAGTATAGTCAGTCGCTATAACCTAAATGGCACTTTAATTTGATTTATATATTGTTTATACTTACAAAGTGGAAAACTGGACTATAAGTATTTGATTTAAAAAAAGCAATGATTCCATATGAACAACTAGTTAAATAAACTCTCCCAAGCATACTTCAGTTTATACAAAAGTACACATCACATTAACAGTTCCCGGTTCATTTAGAATCAGATACAACCAATAAATGAGTTGTGTTTCATTTAGGAAGTCATTTGAACTCTAAACGATTCACTTACTGATATATAAATGGCAAACTAGGAATCAGATAGAGGTTGGAAAATTATGTAAAACTAAGCTCCTGAAACCACAAGAGCTTGATAAAAAAAAAGCACGGATGGTATTATAGTTAATGCCATAATGTCATCTGCATAATCTTAGCAGGAATTATTATATTTCTAACCTTATATTTCACTCATGTGTAGGAGATGATTGCGTTTTAAACATTCTCCCCCCTAGCTGGCTGTTGGCTTGGCCATAGCCCCCTGTGACCCTGCAATCCCTTCAGTGCAAAGTATTCAGCATCCCTGATTGGATTTGGCAAACATCCGGAGAGCAATGGAATGCTCTAGATTCATGAAGCTTAATGACAGATGACAGCGAGACAGAATAGACTGTTGCTATTCTTGTTTCTCCCGCACTCCCCTCTCCCCTGGACGCGGACCGCTGTCGACTGCCCTCACTTTGCTGATTGATCAATGGAGGTCAAATTGTTTCAAAGGAACATCGGCACCGTGCCGTCGTCTTCAGGCGGGTTTCACAGCGCTGTCAAAATGCTTGATTGTGTTTGGCACCTCTGGAAGAGGCGCTGCTTGTGCATCTGAGCCACCGAATCAATTTAGGAGTCTGTGATTATATTAACCCCATGAAAGGCCCAGGTGATGCATGGGGTCTATTTAAAGACATACTGTATGGCATTATTAGCTCCCTAACAATAGGAAAGCAATCCTACAGATTTTACAAAATTAGACAGTCTGGAGCCCACGAAGAGAGCTGATGCAATGTGAATTATGTGGCACATCTCTAATGTCAAGGCTAAAACCAACTGTCTTCCTTTCTAATTATTTTGTTTTGACAGCCAAATTTTCAAGCTTTAAGCTATTTCCTTGTCAAGTTAAAGAGACAGTTCACCCAAAAATGATTCTGTCATCATATACTCAACCTCCTCCCATCGCTAACCTGTATGACTTCTCTTCTGCAGAATATAAAAGACGATATTTTGAAGATTGTTGGTAATCAAAAATGTTCAGTTCTTATCGACTTTGTACAACAGAACCAAACAGGCAATGGAAGTCAATGGGAACCAAAACTGTTGGTTTTTGGGTGAACAACTACCAAACAGACTCAGCAACCATTGATTTCCATTGTTAAATGGAACTTAATGGGTAACAAAACTAATTTTTACAATATATTCTTTTATCACTTTGTCATGACATGAGGGCGAATACATTATGAAAATGTTCATTTTGGGTGAACTTTTTTTTTTTTTTAAATGGAAGTCAATCGGAACCAAAACATTTTGGTTACCAACATTCATACACATACCAAATACCTTCTTTTGTATTTTTGTCATGACAAGGATAAGTAAACACATTTTTGGGTGAAATATCCCTTTAACTGTCCCTTTTATTTTATTGGCATTTTCTTCCCATTGTGTACTACATACAAGGAGCTGTTGTATGATTTTTCATATTGCTATTGCAGTGGCATTTACTGACAGAATTACCCACGTCAGCCGGCGGTACGTCATGACTATCCATCATAGACTTCTCTGCGTCTCTCCCTTGAGCTCACCCTGCATCAATAGAATTGATCTCCACTTTGGAAATGTCACATACGCAAACCTAGACATGATTCACATAGTGTCTTACTTATGAGCTGCCACTTGAGTTTTTAGCATGGCAAACATGGAGATGTGTTCCCTGCGACAGGGGAGTGATGTTCAGCTTGCAAAGAGACAAAGTGAGATTTTATTCTTAAGATATGGTGTTTGCAGTGCGTGCAGTGTTCGAATTACAAAAGGTGTGTGATAAAGGTTTGAGTCACAGCCTTTGCAGTTACAACTAAAACCACATTTGATATGAGTTTAATTTATTATTATTTGTAAAAAAAGAAAAAAAAATCTAATATAAAAAATCTGCATTAATAATTGCAATTAAAACTCACTGTGCTCTCCACTCTGTATATAGTTGACAACTCATCATATCCTTATGGCTAAAAATAAATCTTGGGCCTGAATTGAAATGCATTTATGTATTTATTTAAATTAAATTAATTAAATTAAAAGGGTAGTTCCCTCATTCTTTCATTATTTACTCAAATTACTTAAATCTGTTAATCGTATAAATTGATTGTATCTCTTCATAAGACTTGGATATGTTTTGCACTTTCCAGTTGTGGACATGGAGGGACATAAATCTTTCAGCTTTCATAAAAATATCTAAATTTGTGTTTTTGAAGGTTAATCAAAGTGAGAGTGAAATGAGAGTGAAACAACACGAGGGTGAGTAAATGATGAGAGTTTTCATTTTTGGGTGAACTTTCCCTTGTTAATTTATTTATTACAATTATTACTAATCATTATAATTTCAATCAATCAATATTTATTTATAAAGCACATTTATAAACAAGTGAAATAAAAAGAATCAAACAGCAAATGGAAAACATATAATTAATAACATTATTATAAAAATTAATGATGTCAAATAAATATTAAAACCAGCAGTACAAACTTCAGCTACAATAAACTCACCATAAAAACTATCCCTAATCTTGACTCTGAATGTTTATTTAAAATTAACTGATACAATTTTTATACAATGCTTTCAATTTAATTTTTTAAACAAAAAAAAAAGAAAAATTATAAAATTGTATTATTATAAAATGTATTCAACTAGAAAGTTTTAAACACCAAATGGTATTTCAAATGATTGTCAAAATGGTGTTCTGTTTGTTACCTTAATTCAAATTCAGGAATTCAATTGGACTTTGAGTTCTGGATAGCGAATGATCCAGCTTAGGGTAGGCAGCATCACAACATCCTACTGGTGATCAAAGACATTACACTAAAACAAAAAAACAGAGCTAAAATGTACACTATCACCTGTGGAATATGCACAAAAAATAAGTCCTCACTATACAGTTTCCTGTATGATGTCACTAAGGACCCTTGACAAAAGACAGAGGAATCTAGAAGAGTTTAGAGGAGCTCTGGTTTCATTGGGGTTATGTAATCTAGCTCGCCGGTCATGAGTTCTGCTTTATATGGTCATATCAGTTTTGAGTGGAGTTGCAAGTATGGCCTTTTGTTCTGCATGAATTCATTTCCTCAGGTCGAAGCACTATAGCTGTTTCAGTGTGTGTGTGCTTGACTACCAACCCAACCTCCTGCTTGCAAGGCTAAAGTTCACAGAACAGTTGAAACTGTAGCCCAGTAATGTAACACTGCAGAAATATCAGACGTCTGCCCTCTTGAATGACGTTTATAAAGTGCAGGGACGCAGAAAAAAATCCAAACAGACTAATGCTATCCTCAAGTGAGCCATTAACATTTCAGTGTCACCCTTTCATTGTGCTGGCTAGCGCTGATACGTGATGCTATGGCTCTTGTTTTGCAGACTGTCAAGGTTAAATACTTGAATGGGGATCTATTAGCAATTATTGTCGCTCACCCTTGTGGAACTGTGCGTGACGTGTGCATGACCTCTCCGCTGTACCTGTTCCCACTGCTGCACTCAATGTTTTTACCACAGGGTTTAAAACCTCCCACTCACTATGCATGCTTATGTCACCGCATTCTCCTGATCAGCCCCATTACATAATGATCATACCTCATCTCTAAGAATTTCTTAGTGTCAACACATTAATGACACACTAGTGACAGTTCATGACAATACTATGACTTTGGAATACGTAAACTTTTTAGTACTATATTTTTCGGACTATAAGTCGCACCTGAGTATAAGTCGCATCAGTCCAAAAATACGTCATGATGAGGAAAAAAACATATAAGTCGCACTGGACTATAAGTCGCATTTATTTAGAACCAAGAACCAAGAGAAAACATTACCGTCTCCAGCCGCGAGAGGGCGCTCTATGTCTTCAGTGTAGACTACAGGAGCACTGAGCAGCATAGAGCGCCCTCTCGCGGCTGGAGACGGTAATGTTTTCTCTTGGTTCATTTCTCTTGGTTCATTTCTCTCGGTTCATGCCAAATTAATTTTGATAAATAAGTCGCACCTGACTATAAGTCGCAGGACCAGCCAAACTATGAAAAAAAAGTGTGACTTATAGTCCGGAAAATACCGTATTTTAAACAATATTTGTGTGTGATAGACTGTAAATTTGTTATGCAATGTTGTTTAAAAGGTTGGGGTTGGGGTTGGGGTTAATGTTTAAAAAAATAAATATTTTATGCTTACCAAAGCTGCATTTATTTGAATTATATATATATATATATATATATATATATATATATATATATATATATATATATATATATATATATATATATATATATATATTATTTTAAAAAACTGAATGCATTTTAGTTGAATAAAATATTAATTTATAAAAAAAAAAAAAAAACTGTCCTACATTTTTTTACAAATTGTATTTGTAGGAGTACACATTTAGTAAAAAAAAAAATGAAAGAGTAACAAATGTTCATTGTACTGCATGCTGAATAAATAGTATGATTATGGTGGTAAACTGTTCTGAACATAGCCAGTGTCACAGCTATTTGTTTTCATCGGCTATTTAATTGTGGTCCGTTTCATATATGTGTATTGTATTTTTTACAGCATGTGTTACATGCCACAGCTGCCTACCATTGAACCTTTGTAAGCAGGGGCAATGACGTCACACTCTGTTCAAGACCGCAAATCAAACCCTGTTGGAAAGATAGCCAAAAAGCTCTGGGCTCTGATTTATTGTAATCAAAGGTTAGAGAGTGTCTATTAGGATGCAGCTGCTACATGGATTAGCAACACAATGAATATAAAAGTGATCTAATAGACTAAAGAACATTGGTGCCATCTCAGTCTCATCCTTAGAGATCAGTAACTAATATTTAAATACTGTACAGGACATGCAACATCCATGCTTTAAAACATATCATGGACCATTTTGCAATGTAGTGTATTATTGTACTGTATGTAGAAACATTCTGATGTAAAACAAAAGCCATTTATGAAAACTCACCTTGAAAAAAAACCCTGCAGTTTTCCATCATAATATAAGTTAGATATTTTAACATTTAAAGATGTAAGAAATTAGGATATAAATAGATATTAGTGTTTTATATTATTATTACTTATTATAATTAGTATTATAATTTTACAGTTAAAATATCAAACAAATTATTATTAATATTTTTATAAATAATTGTAGAAATATGTTATATATATATATATATATATATATATATATATATATATATATATAAACATATTTTTATTTTACAGTGAAATAGTACAATAACAATACTTTAGGATTAATAAGTATTATTATAATTTTAAAGCCTTACTGATATATTTAGGGCCTTATAATACACCCGGTGCAATGCGATGCAAGGTGCAGCGCAAATGTGTTTGCTAGTTTCAGTCCGGCGCTGTTTGTATTTTCCCGTCCAGCGTCACTTTGTTTAATTAGCAAATGCATTTGCACCCATTTTTGCGCCCATGGGCGTGCTGGTCTAAAAAAGAGGTGTGTACAGGCGTATTGCTGGCGCATTGCTATTTTAAGGAGCTGAAAATAGACTGTGCCAAAGACCAACTCAAACCTGGTTTAAAGTCTGGCGCAATGTTTTTTCTTTGTTATTTAAAGAGCATGTTAAGTATAGGCGGGTCCCCAACATGTGTACACGCTGCTTATTAAACACAGGGATGCACAGCTGCACACATACATGCCAAATATTAAAAATTAAAGGATTGCAACGCATAATAATTTTTTGTAGGCTAATTAAATATATATATATATATATATATATATATATATATATATATATATATATATATATATATATATATATATTTATTTATATATATATATATATATATATATATTTATTTATTTATAAATGGCTACATGTCATAATGGATAGTCATGCATGTATCAGAATTAGGCTATCTATTTGCTGGGACACAAGCAGCTCCGTTTCATCTCGGACAAAAAAAAATTGATTTCACCCCAAACTGTGACCTAGTAAATAATATGCCATCACAAGTATTACAATATCAAAAATTCTTTCTGCAACATGGCCTGCTCCATTTCAATATGCAGAGGACATGCAGCCAACAGTCTATGGTTGTTTGCCTTCAATAAAGGTAAAGCAGAAAAGTAAACAGCCTGTTTAATACTAAAAGGTCATGTCTATTTACTTTGCACTAATTATATTATATAGCCTAATTTAAATCAGTAGTTTCGTCTTAGTTTTAGTTTTAGTTACAGTATACAATTACCTTGCAAGTAACCTTGACAAAATTTTAAGTGAACCAAGAGCCCCATTAAAAAATGTGAACTATTGCTTGGATGTTTCCTCATCGTTGTGAAGTGTTAAAGTGTATTACTGTGAGACGCTATAGAGGGAAGATCTGAGGACATTTTTTGCAAGCTATAATGCTGGTAAAATATTAATATCCTCCTAAAGTATGCACGGTGAGTCAGGGTGAGGTTTTACTGCACCGAGCGCTTGAAATAGCTCACTCAATCCACATTACTCACAGCAAGGCTCTTTTTAAGAATCCTGCGCAGAGATTAGTGCCATTGTGACTTCCAACCCTGACGATTTTCACACACATTATCAAAGTGTGTGCTGTGAATAATGACTGTAGAACTGGGACAGGACCCATTCGTTCCAAGAATTCTCTTTTAAGATATAGGCTAAATTTATACGCAGTTAATGTTAACAGATATATTTATAGCAAATTAATGGCACATATAGTTGCATACCAAAGGACTTGCTGTTCTTGGCTATACTGTCTTAAGGGTGAAATGATTTTTGATAGTTAAAAACAGTTCAACCCTAAGTTCAAATTCTGTGAGGGTGAATAAATAATGACAGAATTTTGGGTGAAGAATAAAATACAGTAGTAGCAAAGCATCCATGTGGTCTGATCACTGAACTATTACTCTGTAAGCAGGGACTGATCTAAAAGCAGTCCACCCTGTCACATGACCATTTACAAAACAAGGGTTTTGCTCCAGTTTGTAAAATTGATTCCAAGAAATACCACAGTAATGATTTTTATCATATTACAGAGTCTTTTTTTTAATGAGATATAACAGGCACAGATTTAACACTGCTGTAATGTTAATTTGAGTCATGTTACTTGTGTGTACACAGTAATACACATATATTATATATATACAGTACAGACCAAAAGTTTGGACACACCTTCTCATTCAAAGAGTTTTCTTTATTTTCATTACTATGAAAATTGTAGAGTCACACTGAAGGCATCAAGGGCTTTTTGACCAAGAAGGAGAGTGATGGGGTGCTGCGCCAGATGACATCGCCACCACAGTCACCGGACCTGAACCCAATCCAGATGGTTTAGGGGTGAGCTGGACCGCAGACAGAAGGCAAAAGGGCCAACAAGTGCTAAGCATCTCTCGGGGAACTCCTTCAAGACTGTTGGAAGACCATTTCAGGTGACTACCTCTTGAAGCTCATCAAGAGAATGTCAAGAGTGTGCAAAGCAGGAATCGAAGCAAAATGTGGCTACTTTGAAGAAACTAGAATATGACATATTTTCAATTGTTTTACACTTTTTTTGTTATGTATATAATTCCATATATAATTCCACATGTGTTAATTCATAGTTTTGATGCCTTCAGTGTGACTCTACAATTTTCATAGTCATGAAAATAAAGAAAACTCTTTGAATGAGAAGGTGTGTCCAAACTTTTGGTCTGTACTGTGTATCTGTTAAACAATTAATAGCATACAAAATAAAAGTTTCATGTTATTGTAACACTACAGATTTCTCTTTAGATTTTTTGCATTTTGATTTTTATATTTTAAAATGAACTAAAAATGTATACCACCTTCACACTTTAATAGTTCATTCAGTAGCAATTCACAAATAATGCGTTTATTTTTTGTGCAGGTCACATCATTCACCAGTTGGTGACAAAAAAGTATTTTTTTTTTATTCCGAAGCATTCAGAAACAAAGTTTGATTTAGTAATAGCGTGACTACTTTTATGAGTGTCTCATTTAGTCAACTGATTAAAAACACTGATTCATACAGGAATCATAAAGTCAGCTCATATTAGAGATTGAATAATTAACACCAACTAAACTGTGTTTTGTAATTAAGTTTTGGCTATTAGAATGTCAGTATTGTGTCTTAAACATAAGTTAATTTATATTCCCTTCTTGTTTACTGAACTGATAAAAGCAACATCACACTGTGATATTGATGCCTCAATATATAATATCAAAACCCAAGTTCCTTTGGCTGTTTGGAGCACCTTTTATTAATATTTGAATAAAATCCAGAGCTCATGCCATTCTTTTGGGAACTGTATATTTCCCAGAGTTCCTATTGATCAACTGTTGTTTACACAACTGTCTCGGTGAGCCAGAGGTGAAAATGAATTTGTTTTTCTTTTGTCTGGGACCTGTGCCACATTGTTCATGCCATTTTTCTAAATAATATTTAGATTTCTATAAAGACTTTTGTAATGTAAGCTCTTAGTCAGGAATAAGAATAAACAAACGACGCAAGTTTGTTTTTTAATCAGTGGTTTTCTCATTCATCCAGCCTTGCGTTAGCTCAGCATTTCCAATCTGACACTTAATTACACATCGCTTAATGACTTATTTGCTTTAATCGCGTTTCTCTGTTGCTTTTGTCATTGCATAATGAGAAAAAGGCCACTTTGAGGAATGTAATATTAGGTGTAGCCTAATCTGGCCTTGTTGAAGTAGCTGACATTTTCTTTATTCACCTGTCAGAGAGATGTGGAATTTATTTATCTGCTGCTCTCAGCAGACTATCAGATCAATGAAGAGTAAAACAGTGTGGAAATGTCATCAAACAAAGCCTATTAATGCGAGCAGATTAGAAGCTTGTCTTTAGTTAAGACATGGTGTTTAGTGTTTGCAGGAAAGAGATTAAATGAAATCCAACCCGTTTCTTTGCCCAATGATAAATTAATCAATTTAAGAAATAATATTTTAATTCCGCTGATGTATCTGCGCAATTAATTGTTTGTGAAGATATTTATAATAAACAGTTACATTTTTCCCTTTTTAGTGTCAGATCGGTGCAGTTGATCCAGCAGTTGTTTATGTTCAGCTGTTATCTGTGTTGTAGTGTTGCTGCTGCTGGACACTATTGTCTAGTTTGCTTGTCAGATCTCTGGATCTCAGCTTTGCTGTTGTCAGTTGCTTTAAGTCTTGAAATGCCCAGGGAGGATCGCTACTGAACAAGACTGTATCATTTCCATCACATATTCTAGCAAATCACCAGTGAATTTTTGCCAAGGTGTCATTCTTATTCCACCTTGTAAATTTGATGCAAATAGCCAGCTAAAGCCTCAGTGAGATATTTTTCTAGTGCCAAGGGCAAATGTGAATATCATTATTCAGCTTCCAGGGCCAGGATACAGCATTGCAGCAACCTTTTCTTTTTTCCTTTGAAAACACCTTTGCAACCGCAAAGTAATACCCTGACAGCCACCCAAAATGCCCTATAAACCACCTTGCAACGCCTTAGGAACCATCAGCACCTTGCCAATGGTAATAAAGCAGATATAATATAAAATGTTATGTATAAAATTTAATGGAAATTAGAAATATTGGTAACTAAATGAAATATGTATGTTTAAGTATGCTGAAGTAGAAAAACTGCTCTAACTAAAACTGAAATCATAGAAGCTGCATAGCATGTTATTAACCAATACACCACAGTTTTAAACCAACATTAAACCTTTGCACTTCTTCAATAGTTGCCTGGTCATACACAGATTATTTTTTGCTTTTGCGCATAGGATGAATTATCTGTTGATAATGTATTTCTGTGGTCAGTTGGCGGTGCAGATTGCCATGTGGTAAAAGTTGGGAGATTCCTGGATAAAATCTCTCAGGGAAAGAGAAAAGCTTAAGGCTCTCAGAGAAAGAGAAAGCTTAAGGCTTGAAATGTGAAACAAAACTCTTAAATGCCCTGTTGCAGGATGATGTTTGGCTTATATGACAGTTGTTCTGCATTGTAAATAAGGTGTTTGAACTGAAATTGATATTTATGTTGTTTACCAGCAGTAACTGTGTATGCATATATGTATGTGAGAGATAAGGACAGGTCAGGGAGAGTAGTTATCTGAAAGTGAATGTGTGTGTGTGTGTGTGTGTGTTGGCAGGGGAAAATGTGGGCTGGTTTTTTCCTGCCTTGTTGCTTTGGAGTGGAAAGTTGATGGAAATATCCAGAGTGTGTCCCGGTTGCCCAGGGCTGCTGTGTGTGCCATAATCACCTCTACTCAGGAGGTGTGTGTGTGTGTGTGTGTGTGTGTGTGTGTGTGTGCCAGGGGGAGTCAGTGGTCACACCTGCCTCAGGGAGCTCTCCGAGGTCCTGAACGTCTGCTTGTTTGACACACACACACACACACACACACATTTACTGAAGACATACCATACTGTTGTCTACATATAAAGATAACAAAAAATACTATTGAGTAACATATAAATGATTTAAATTTGACTTATATTATATATTATATATTTATTTTATCTATTTTATATACTGTACATCATTTAGTTTTTTAAATCTGAAGCAGAAACAACAGAAACTTGAAATAAGAAAAGTTAACTTAAATACAATAATGTAAAAAAGATACAGGAGTATGTAATATATGGAAGTAACAATAGAATATGTAGCATTTTAGCCCACAAGAACACAGTATTGCTGTTATCTTGGCTTTAAATTCATAATAAAAGGTCATCATATTTCAACTTTGACTCTTACTGACAGACACTTCAGTATCTGGTTTGTGTTTTCTTTATAAATGAGAAGCAGTTTTGAGGTTTGAATAGGGCACTATTCAAGATGTGACAGCTCTTTTTAAAGTTCATGGACATTCACTGAAAAAATGCTTAGCAATTTTATTCTTCTGTTGTCATCTCTTGTGAATATAATTACTAGTCTTTTGTGGTTTAGATAAAAGCTGTTTCTCTGTGGCTGCAAATGTTAAATGTTCACAATATATTCTTCAAATGTTGATATTTTGAAACTTTTAGAGCTGCATGATGAATTATCAGTTTAGTCCACCTGACAGCACTGACATATATGTACCATGCAGTATAAAAAAATGTACTATGTCTAATAATACACATTGTACTATAGTATATAGGGCAGACTGAGCATAGATATCACTCATTTTGCTTAAAGAACATACTTTTTTAAAATTAAATTGTATTTGTTTTTTTTAAAACAAGGACAATTGCACTATTTCCTTCCAAACTGCACTTTGTGTGACCTACACCCTGGCGCTCTCATTGAAACACAGCTGCTTCTTGGTTTGCCTAAAGCGTTAACTGATCTTAGATCTGCTGCAGGTGTTGCTCTTTCAGCTAACAGCCACTAATGTCCACCGGCATTCTGATTCCTGACATTCACACTCACATTCAGAAGGCATGCAGAGATTGAGATGGGTTTGAGGAACAGGAGAGCCTCAGGGGGCTTCAGACGCTGTGCCATATGCTGGCAGTGAGAGTGCTGTGCTGGGGGTCAGGCAGAGGGAGAGCAGAGCACAGGGGTTTCTGAAGCAACATGATATTATTCCACACAAGGCTCTGTGTCTAGAGAGAACTGTATTCACAGGTTAAAATTTGCTCACTTTTTGTCTAAAAACATAATTGAAGGCTGGATATGTAGTAATGTATTTTAGATTTTTAAAAGGGGCATGCATTTTCCCCTTCTAAAATAACTTACAATTAATCAATTTGAAAAATATAAATATAAATGATTGCTACACTATTATTAAAAAGTATAGGGAAATTATAAATTATTATAGGAAAGTGACAGTAAAGACATTTATAAAAAAAATTATATTTCATATAAACAGTGTTCTTTTGTATTTTACATTAATTAAATAATCCTGTAAATACTTGATCACATGTGATAATTATTAGATGCCTCAACATTTAAACAACCAATGGCATGAGTTTGGGGCGGACCTATCTGTTTGGCTAACCAAAGGCAGGAGTGTTTGGGGGAAACCTGCTTGAAAACAGTAATATTTCCGGTTCTTTTTTATGTAGCTCAGAAACTACACATTTACTGTTTGGGTGCATTTTTTTTTCCACAAATGTTATCCAATTAAGTCAAATGCTGAAAAAAAAGCAAACAACTGAAAATCTCACTTTTCTTGCATTAAAATGTTATACAACATTAGATGCTTTCAGCACTAGATGGCAGACATGTTTGAAATGAGATTGACATTTTTCCAGTTTTCTGTGTTGTTCATTCTATTTGGAGGGATTTTTCCTTGTACGTTCTTCTCTTGGATAGATTTCTAAACAATAATATATGTCTTCAAAGCACTGAATGCATCAAGAAGTGCTGCATGGTGTATGAATATTCGGTGCTGTTTGGTTTTATGGGATAGTATATATTTAAGGACAAGAACTCCAAGGCACTCGAACTGTAGTGAAAAGTTAAAAAGCCTTTATTACATCACTGGCTTTATACGTTAAAACTCTTTTGGTGAGCGGTACATCTACGTGTTGTGGCTACATGACTTCATCAGGGTGTGTGAAAGCAACATCATCTCAGTTCATTTAACAGCAGCTAATTATTCAAATTAGAAACACCTGGTGGCTCTATGTAAAGCAGCTAGAATAAAGAAACACATTTCAAAGAGCATGGCTCACACTATAATTCTATTTGGATGTATTTTTCCTTATACGTTCTTCTCTTGGATAGATTTCCAAACAATAATATATGTCTGCAAGCAAAGATATAAAGCTATTTCCCTCTGGTAGCATGACCTATCGGAGGCACTACAGGATGAAACAAGTAATATTTGATGGATAAATAAAAGCTTGCCCTTCTGAACTTTCCTTATGCAGTAAAGGCTCAGACGAGTAGAAACATCACTCTCCTGTAAGGTGAACATGGACCTCTGTTGTTCAGCGCCGGTACAGATTAGTCTCTTACTCCCTTGGGAAAATATGCTTGCAGAGTTCTGTATTGTTGAACATTTAGACACCCGTGTAATGTTTCACTTAACTACACTGGCAAGGCCTTCCTCCTGTTAAACAAAACTTCTCTTGACTGAGTTCTTAAATGAATATTTAACCTAAAAAATTTATATTTTTGGTATTGAGAACTGGTTCTCATTCAGATCTGGTTCTATTAATGTCTGAATGACGTTTATTAAAATACTGTAACTATTCCATAGCAAACGAAATTATGCTTTATACTTGCAAGCTTGTAGTCTGAATTAAAAAAAGTGATAAGAGAGAAATACTGTAGATAAAAAGAAAAACTACAGTCAACATTATTGCGATGAACTGTTATACACTTGAACTGTTGACATTTAAGTGAATTTGAATCTTTTTAGCCAGACCTTTTTAATTAATCGTTTAGAAAAGACTAGAAAATATGTCTCAGAGTGAACGGCTATGGGTTTGAATTATCTTAATAACTTTCACTAACTCACTTAATTACTGAAACAGTCTTATTCGTTTTTTTGAAGCCTTTTAAAGAAAAGTGACAAGTTAGCTTCATTTCAGTTGAATTTGCCAGCCTTATATGGTGATTTGAATGGTGAAATAGACAGCTACATCTTTCTCATGCTCTTTTCTGCTGGCCAAAAGTTAATTTTCAGCTTGTTTTCCCCGTTCACAAGTGTTGTTTGTCTCTACTTCAATTGCATATTTACAATATACCACAATAGCCCCTGAGAGTGCACATGTAACAGGATGGAGAGAGGACAACATTACGCAACCCTTCTTCTCGCTCATTGTACGAGACTCTTTCCTCTCAGTAATTGGCAAATTCATGGCAAGCAGCCCCAGACAGCAGAGGTTAATTGTGTTTTAAGAACGGACACGATGACAAATTATAAATCAGAGTCTTTGTGACCCTTGTGTATTGGAGCCCGTCTCACTTTAGTTTAGTCTCTCTTTATTCATTTGAAAGCTCTCAAGACAAGCAAACAGTCGTGCATGCAAATACGCACACATTTCGACATATTTGTTCTGATCTGAGCTGTCGTGTGTTTTCTCTATGGATTATATAGTAAATAGGTAGAGTTCTGAGCATGTGTGTTGTTCTTTCTCAGGTGGTTTATGCATTCTTTCCTTAGGTTAAGCAGCTCGAGCAGCCCTCGAGCCAAAGACATCAGGCTGTCAGCTTCAAATGCAATTGAACAAGTCAAGTGGAACTGAAAATGTCTTTTGTAAATTTGCCAATAGTGGAATATGTGCAATGCATACAACGTGAAAAAAAGTTGACTCTTAGTTTACAACATTTTCCTCTAGAAATAACTATATATGTTGTAATGGAAGATATTGTTTGTAACAATTTTGTTTTATAGTAATGTTTAATGTTTTTAGAATTGTTTGTGATTATATACATACTCTTCTGATGTCATGATTATATAAATGGATTTATATTGATGTGTATTTATACATATATAAACTGTTGTCTGCAAGCTAGACTCTAAGTCACCACAAAACATTTGTTTTTAACAGCACTGTGGCGTACAGTTTTGTCCTTCGTGGGTTTTTCTGGAAACAAAAATTAATGTTTAGTAGTCAAACAAATCAAATGTGCAGATGAAGTGATACAACATAGCAAACTTCACAAATAAAAGTGGCACAAAACAATCAAAATCACATTATTTGCATCTTTTTAACTAACCACTGACAATCCAGTTAAAAAGTAATCTACACAAATTACGTTTTTATTTTGTTTCAGTGCAAACACACGATTTAATGCCACTTAATTTTTTCTCAAAAAAGTGAATTATTAGGCTTTACATTCTTAGTCAGTCCATGCTTATCCTAGAGCATCTCACCTTTCACAGAAAATCAAAATATACTCCTCTAATCCACTGATAACACAATCAATCAGACTTGTTAATACCAGTCCTGTCGGCCCAAGTCCTCTGGTATTACAGGTATCTAAATATAACTCAGCCGACTAGAATGAAATGGAAGAACTTTTTCAAACAATAACACGGCAGAGAGCCCGGGCTCAGGGGTGGAGGATTATCTTCTGATAATGAAGTGAAGGCTTTTCTAATCTCTATCTGTGTATGGAGACAAAGCATGTTCAGATCCCAGATCGCAGCTGTTACTTTATAATGATGCAGCATGAAGATCTTGAGCAACTGCCAGTAATGGGCCACACCAACCTCTGACCTCTTTTAAGGTTGAGGTGTTTTTGTCCTGGCCTAATTATTGGGTAAAGCTTACATCTTCTGTTTGACGGCCTTTGGTTAGATGCATATGAGGTTATATTTGCTATACACACCATTCAGCTCTTTTTCCATACATCACAATCTTCCAAATGTTCCATATTTAACTTTGAGAGAGACATGGAGATCACTCTATTTTCCCAGGGAGTCTGGGACTCAGAACTGGAGCTGGTTTATTTGACAGTGCTCAATGCTCATTTTCTCTTCAAATAAGCTGAAGTGATGAGTTATCTCCATGCAGTTAAAATGGCTCTGATGAGATTGAATTCTCGGTCACAGGCCCAGACAAATAAACACTCGGCGGTGCAAGACTGCCAGATCTTCCTTCTCATTTCAGTACAAATGCAACAAGTGCATTCGGTTTCCATTGGTGTCAATGGGGACCACAAGGATAGCTGACAGGAACTTGGCTGAATGGGATGTTTAGTGATGTGATGACAGAAATCAAATCTATTTTCAGTCTATTGTTAATAATAAATTCTGTTTTCATACTGTGCTTGCTGACATCAAATTATTTATTTATGTTTTTCAACATTTGGTAACAATGGATTCATTCTTTGACACATAGGCGGAACAAATTTGTGTTGTATTGTAAAAATAATGTATGCAAATTGTTGCACTCAGTTAAGTGAAAAAAATTATGCAAGGAAGAATCTATGAATAAGTTACACTGAAATTCGTTCTGCTCTTGTTACATCAACAATAATAATAATAAGAATAATAATAATAATAACAAACTGATCATTAATGCACATTCATATGTCACATGAGAAATAGCATGCAAGATTACAGTTTATTCAATTCAATTATTAAACAAATGTAAAGCAGCCAGTCTTGATTTAGTTTAGTTTAAAAACAATAAACTGCATAAAGACATGGATTTTATTACATATAAATCTAGTATAATATACAATACATTGATCACTATTATCTAGTGATAAATAGAAAGTCAGCTAGCCTCAACAGTGTTTGGATGGAATAAATCTCATAAACATTGCCATGGGGTGGGCGATGTGACCAAAATCTTATATCACATATGAGTAATTTTATTTCGTAGTAACGATATATATAACAATATAGTATTTTTCCTTTAAATAAGGTTTTTATTGCATTAACAGTAAGCGATTAAATAATAAGAAACTAATTACAAGCAATAGGAAAAGGAAATGTAGAATAAATAAAAAAGAAATGCATACATTGCATAAAGCAAATGTATAAATCACTGCATCTTCACTGTGTAAATTCTTATTAATAAAATTACAAAAGTGATATAGTCAAGAGCAGTGAGAGATTTTATCTTTATTTGTTGTTTGATTAACATAAATGATAGGCAGCAAAAATATTAGACTGCTGTCCAGATCCAATGTATTGTTACGCATGATTTCTTTCTCGTCTGTTTGCTTTCACTTATGACCTAAATTACTGTGTTTTATGAGGATTCCTGCAAAGACACTTTTTGACACATAAAAGTGTGTGTATTTAACCACTCAGTGCCTATAAACCAGCAAAAATAACTCTTTTTGTCGGCGCCAATATCCTAATGGTTAGTGTGTCGACATACAGATGATTACCATCTTGAAGTCCTTGGCCGATACTGCACCCCTCTCTTCACTCAATGCTTTCCTGTCATCAATCTACTATCCCCCCCCAAAAAAGGGGGTCTGGCTGCAGACATGCACTTTCATTTTCAGACTTACACTCTCAGGGCCCTATGTGCAAGTGTGTTTGCTAGTTTCTGTCCGTCCAGCGTTTCGTCGTTTAATTAGCAAATGCATTTGCGCTCATTTTTGCGCCCATGGATGTGCTGGTCTAAAAAAGAGGTGTGTTTTAAGGAGCTGAAAATAGACTGTGCCATAGACCAGCTCAAACCTGTTCTAAAGTCTGGCGCAATGTTTTTTCTTTGTTATTTAAAGAGTGTACATGCTGCTTATCAAACACACCGCAGCACACAAACATGCCAAATATTACAAATCAAAGGATTGCAATGCATAAGATTTTTTTTGTAGGCTAAATATATGTATATATATATATATATATATATATATATATATATATATATATATATAAAATCAGAATTAGGCTATCTATTTGCTTGCTCACGAGCAGCTCTGTTTCATCTCGGAGACGTGTTCTGTCTTTGTGCGTGCCAAATTCCGCTGTGTAAATAGCAAATCCGTCATGGCACGGGCGCAACAGGCTCTTAAAGGGAAAGGAAGATGAGACTCTGATTGGTTTATTGCACGTTACGTCCAAAAAACACCCATTAGTCATTAAGAGAATAGGGACAACTCGTTTAGACCATGCGCCCTGGGGCGCCAACCGTTTTTTCCATCGTTAAAATAACAAAAGTGGATTTGGACACACCCTGAGTGCACCTGCACCGTGAGCTTTACACTTTGCATTTAGATCGTTAAAAATAGGGTCGTCAAATTTTCACTCTCAGACACCTGCACTTCCGCAAGTGACGTCTCAGAATCTCTCAACTTTTTACAACTTTTTTAATTTAGTACTATGACATACAGGGTCCTGTCATCTGTAGGAGAAAAAGACAATCCGAATTAAACTTTTTTTTTTTATCAGAACATTTTATTCATTTAAGTTTTAAAATCATTTTTGTTTGTTTTTTATGTTATTGTTCTTCGGTTGATTAGTATAGTGTCTACACTTTACATTTTCCACATTTCCAAATTATATCACTGCTCATTTGCATAAAGGTAAACTTATCTCAGCTTTGTCGCATTGCTAGACAGATCCACATGTTGGCAGAAACTGGCAACTCTCATTTACATTTATGCATTTGACATTCGAATCTGTTTCCAGAAATAGCAGTTAGCGCTATTTTACTGTGCAAGGATCAGTAGCTTTCCTATGATTGAGACTATTCTGTAACTGTTACATACAGGAGAGCTTCAAACCCACATCAGGCCTGCAAGGCTGTGATGCTCCTGATTGGCAGTGACACACTGGCTGTCTCATGCTTGACTGGTTTTGTATGGGCCGACTGCCATGTTCAGCATTCACGTCGCAGAGCTCGGATCAGAGCCATCGTGACTCATGCGCAGGGCAGGCGTCACTGCACCACATTAGTCCTTTAGTGTCACTGCTCAGCCGCCAAGTGGTTAAAGCAGTACTACTGCCTGTCACAGCTTCACAGAGACAGAGAGTGCATTTGAGAGCATGCATTTGTCTGTTTATGGAAATCAGCTGTTGTGCAACTGTTGTGTTTACTTGGAGATAAAGTAGGTATCGTTTGTGTAAATAGGCACGGAAGTGTGTTTGCACGATTGCGTGCTGTTGTACGTGCCGAGCAGTGTGTAACACTATTGCGAATGGCCTTTGGGGGGAAAAGCACTTCAGAGCACAGATACACTCCTGTCAAACTAGAACACCTGCATGAATTTAAACCTCCTGTGCATCAGCGAGCTGCACTGACCACATCAGCCCCACATTTGTTTATGGGTGTTTCTTCAACTATGGGAACATTTGGCCCTGTGGATTTTTAGAAAATAAACGCTCATAAAACACATGTGTAACACTCTCAGCTGTTTATTTAATTTGTCCACTAACAAAATCCAACTGTGTTTACACATATCACAGGATATTTGTTTTGTCATTTTCTGAGAAGTTTTGAACATTGCACCATTTTAGATTTGTGATAAAATTATATTTCCAACAAAATCAGGTCAAAATGACATACTTTGTATTGCCAAGACTAATTTAAATAAACAAGAATAATATTTTTAAACCTTTAAAACAATTACAGGTGGATTCAAAAAATTGCATGTTAAAAACAGTAATATTGTGAAATATTATTCCAATTTAAAACACCTGTATTATATTTTAATATATTTCATTATGTAATTAAGCAGAATTTTCAAGCAGCCACTACAGTCTTCAGTGTAACGTGATCTTTTAGAAATTATGCTGTTCTGCTGTTTAATATTTTTGTGTGAACCATGAAACATATTTTTCATAAATAATAAGTTCAAAATAACAGAATTTATTGTAATAGAAAATGTAATTGTAATATTATAAATGTGTATGTTGTCATTTTTTATCAGTTTAATATATTTTTGTTGATTATTAATAATAAAACAAAACATTTGAATGGTAACGTCTATATTGTAATGTTTGGTATTCTAATATTTTAAATACAGAATTCACATATTTTTCATTCTAAAACTTTAGATTGTCATGCTCAATAATCTCTCTCAACCTCTACAGGTTTTCTGAGGTTGAACACATCTGTCTGCATTTTTGGAGTCTGCTTTCAACCTAATTTTATCTCTATATAATCCCAGTCATAAATTGTTCTTTGGGTCAACTAAAATCCAATACGAAATGTACTAAATCCCATCGAAATTGTCCCTAATCTCTTTGAAATTGGCCCTGATCCCATAGAAACTATCAGACATGACATTCTTTAAGCAGGAGGTATCCGCAGCACCCCCCCCCCCCCCCCTCCACCCCCACTGGTACTCTGGTGTCACCAAGGTAACCGACTAGCTCTGCTGCCCAAGACAGGCCACATGAGGCAGTGCTGTGACCTTGAGCATGTGTTTGGAGCAAAGATTAAGGTCATGTCACGGTAATGGAAATATTACTAGCAGAAATTATGACCAAGGTTAAACACTGCATCAGTCATGGTGTATCAGGCAGCTCTAGATGACAAGACTGATGTTATGACTCTTGAATGAGTAATTTTGTAATGTGTTCTGTTTGTGTATATAAATTTAACCGTATAACATACTTACTTTACATCTTACATGATACACCCTATATACTCTTTTTATACCTCATGTGCTGTATGAGGCCAAAAAGCTGGCTGTTCCTCAAAAAACCCTGAAAAAAAAATCCTGTATGACAGTTTTCACAAAAATATGAAAAAGCACATTAGAATGATTTCTGGAGGAAATGAAGACTGGAGTAATGATGCTGAAAATTCAGCTTTGCATCAAAGGAATACATTTGAAACATATTCAAATAGAAAACATTTTAAATCCTATAATATTTCACAATATTACTGTTTTTACTCTATTTTTAAATGCGGCCTTGGTGTGCATAAGAGATCATAGGAATCTGAGATAATTCATTTTTTTATTATTGTGCTCATAAACAAGATACTAAAGCAAGGCTTTTATTTGGCACCATTCCTCAAAAATAGTGTAGCTAGTGATATATTAGCTGTGTGAGCATCACAGCTCAATGTGTTGGAGCAACTGCTAGGCTGTGGCTCTGTGCAAAGTAGCAATTTATAAGGTCCTTTCATTCACAATTCGGTCTTCTAAAGCTAATTCAGGATGAAAAGGATCTTGTAGAGTGCTCATCAAAGGGAAATTAATTCTGCTTTTAAACTGCTGAATGTGAGAGAATGTAACATTGTCTACTTGAATGGAATTATGTGTGCATATATTCCACGAATACAGTGTGTGAGCTTGAGTGAAAGGCTTTCTCCTTCGCTCTCTCACTTTCTTCTCCGTCTATTGTGTGTCTGACGTCAATACTAGCCTTTCATCAGCAGTGCCATTAATCAGCTCGCTGCTGTCCTCTCTTCTTCCTTTCCTCATCCCCCTCTCATTCTCATTGTGTGTTTGTCTACTTGTTTCGCTGCTCTCTTTCATTTCGAATACTCTTGTCTCTTTGTTTCCTATTTTTCTTTTCTGTGGCTATATTTGGATTGGAATACTAGCATACTGTACAGTATATAATGTATTGTACGCCAACCGTTTTGTATTGTTTCAATTTACATGTCTGCAGTTTTATGAAAGCATTTTACATATACACTACTGTTTAAAGCCTATATGATGAAAAATACAGCATCAACATCTGTTTGGTTCTGATTATCATGTCTTTTAAACCATATTAGTTTAAACTTCTGAGCACACACATCAAAAGCATGTGCACAGAAAGCAGCTGTCACATGGCATGTGACTACTAAACTCTTCAACTAAACTTCACCACTTCTCAAACTGTCAAATAAACACAACTTTATGTTAAAAACACACGAGTTATACGATTATAGCACTTAATTATGGAAAATGTCAGAACAAGTGGTATGGGCAATATGCTAATGTTTCATGTTAACGTCAAAATGAAACAGCTTGGGATTCGTTTGAAAAATGACTCGTTTAAATGATTTAGAGTCGTATTCTTCTTTTGAGAGACAATAACTCTATACACGTGCACTATCAAATGTAACTTTGCAGGATGTTTTCATGCACTTAGAGTTGATATACTAGTAGCCTATGCCATTGCAAACATATCCTTAGTCTATATGTATCCCTAACACACATCCTCAGTTTCTCCTTATTTTTTCACCTTAGCCTACCCTCAGAAGGTCATCGTAAGTTGGATCATCATTCCAGACAGGCCTCTCACACGCACTCTTCATCTCACTTCATTTTCATCTATTGCTGCAGATAGCATTTGAACACACACAGCACTGTCTGTGAGTCTGCTGTGCCGTATATACAGGTGGTTTCAGTTTGAGCTAATAATCTCCTCTCTCCGGCCGCTCCCTGCAGACGCAGGAACACTATCAGCTTCATCAAATTAAACATGTCCAGAGAGGAAATAAAGGACATCTGGCCACCTGAATCTCCGTTAGATATATCTAATGATAACAGCGCTCCCAAATGGAGTGTGAATGTGTGAGTGCATGTGTTTTGGTCTGTTAACACATGAAAATAATAATGTATGTGTCTACAACCTAACGATCGCGTAGTATTATTAACTGAGATTGTTCCAAAGTGCATCTTGTGCTTCAGTTCTAAAACAAATTCACATGCCCAGAGTCATAGATTTGCTGACTGGTGACATTGAAATTGAAAATTTTTATATTTCTTAATTATTTTACGTTATGATGTCATAATGTAATTCTTTGTTTACATTTTTCAAAATCATGAATCATTCTTTTTCCAAGGTTACAGGTACATTATAGAATTTTTATATATATTACCTGTTCATCTGTTTGAGCTGCAAAAGCAGAACTGACAATAAAAATAAAGTCCTACAAGAAGAATATTGAAAAAATTAACTATATGTAACTAAATATGTAACCGTGTAACTAAAGCAAGAATAAATGAATTGCACTGGCTTTATATATATTATATATGTGTGTGTGTGTGTGTGTGTGTGTGTGTGTGTGTAGTATATGTTTATCTATATATGTTGTGTATCTTTACATTTTTAATCCCAGATTTTCAAAGTGGTTTGAAGTGTAATTCCTACTTAAGAAAATAAAATAATATTAATTAATTAATGAACATAAAATGTAATGAATCCAGTAATACATAATGAATCTGTTGATTTTCTCTGTAACTATTGACCATGTGTTTCATTCACATAGGTGATATTTCAGACCTTTTATTTTGTGAAAATAGGGACATCTGTTTTGTGTGTGTCTATGGAAAGCTGTGAGAACTGAATAAATATTCAGAACCTGTATTTTGCATTCCCGCATAATGGATATATTCAGATGCCATTTATTACCAGATGACTCTCACCCTACTGATGTGTGTGACCTGGCTAATTTTTGTAAACACTTCCACTAGCACTTACCTACACTGAGGCATAAACACTATGAAGAATATATTCACTAAGCATATAGTCCAAAACACACACACACACACACACACACGTGTAAAAAAAAAAAAAAAAGTATAATTTTTTATTATTATCAATATTTGTTTTTATTATATTTAAAATTGTGATATATTCCTGTAAAGGAAACGCTGAATTTTTAGGATCAATACTCTTCAATGGCACATGATCCTTTAGATATCATTCAGATATGCTAATATTGTTCTCAAGAAACATTTCTTATTATTTCAGTTTTTTTCCATTTTATATTATTATTGACATTTTTGTAGAAAACATGACACACACATTTATACCCATACACACTAACATTGAAATTTTTTCTCCATCCATTTTCTACTTTAAGTCCACTTTTACCACCGCATTGCTTTTCTTTGCCAATCTTTTTTTTTTTTTTTTGCATAGTGTGTATTTGCATCTGTGCGCTGAGTCTGTATATGTGGATTTATTGCAGACTGTGTTCAGTGCTGTTCTGGAGGAAACAGGGGATTACAGCATTTCCATAACAAAGCCCAGATAGATTGGTTTAGAGTCTCCAGAATATTGCCACTGCTATTGCTATTCCACACCTGTAGATAGTGACCAACCCCTGAGACATACAGAGAGAGAGAGAGAAAGTAATGGATGACTAAGGGTAGACTGCATCACTGTCAGTCAGACTGCATATTTATTATGTCACATGGTCTCCTGCCCTCTCTGAGATTACCTGATGCTCCAGCATGAGCTCATTTTAATTTGACAATAGAGCAGGAAGAACACAATTTTTATCAAGATTTATTGTAGAGTGAGTGGAAAAGCACCTGTTCAATATGAGAACCTGTTTACTCAGCAAATGATCAGTTCATGTGTAAGTGAGCAAAGCAGTGATGTTCTGAACGAAAAAAAAAACATTGATTCAGTGTGTGCTTGACACCTTGTCCTTGCCAGGTACAACACAACAAACGATAATCCCATCTTGTAGTGCTAATCATCTAAAGCTGCCAACATAGTGGTACATTACCACAGTTTGACACATTTAGTTTTTGTCACGCTTAGACCTGTCCATGGTAAAATCTATGGTTTTAATAATTGTCACATAGTAAGTAAAAAAAAAAAAAAAACTGGGAGCAGTACTAGGAATTGTTGTGGTAGGTGATTCGAAAAATATTGTTCTTCAATGTCATTATTGTTATAGTTTTATTAAAATTACTATTCTTATAGAATTAGAACCATTATTAAAATATAATAGTTATCTAGTGTGAACAGTCCTTTAATGCCTTTTGCAAATTCTGTAATGGAATTATCAGCACAATGATTGGGCTAATGTTAAAGGGATAGTTCACCCAAAAATGAAAATTCTGTCCTTAATTACTCACCCTAATGCCGTTCCAAACCCGTAAGACTTCCGTTCATATTCGGAACACAAATTAAGATATTTTTGATGGAATCTGATCGCTCTCTGACCCTACCATAGACAGCAAGGATCCTTACACAATCAAGGTCCAGAAACGTAGCAAGGACATCGGTAAAATAATCCATGTGACATCTGGGGTTCAACCTCAATACTTTTCTGCAGAAAGGAAAACAAAAATAACTACTTTATTCAACAATTTGTCTCCTCTGCGGATAAGTAGCTTTGTAAAATTGTGGTTGAACCCCTGATGTAACATGGATTATTTTACCATGGAACCTTGCTGTCTATGGGAGGGTCAGGGAGCTCGTGGGATGCATCAAAAATATCTTAATTCGTGTTCCGAAGACGAGCGGAGGTTTTGTGAGTTTGAAACAACATGAAGGTGAGTAAATAATGTTAATAAATAAACTAACCCTTTAAACTGACTATAAGACATACGTGTAAAATACCATAAATTTGAGGTTTATTACTAAATATTCAAACACAATCATAAAAAATGCTCTTTCAGTGTTTGACGTAGCATCCAATCCATCTAACAGTGTGTCTGTGTGGTTGTGTGTGTACTACTGATGGTGTTGTAATGGCTGTCCTCACTTCTTAATTAAAAAGTCTCATGGCATCTCAGGAAGTATTACTCTGTCCTAGCCTTGTCATCCTCAAGGACCCTCATGCCATTTGCACAGTCACTATCATCTAGCCCAATTGGTGTATAAACCAGGAGCCTCATATCCTGCATCCATTATACTCAAGCCTGCTTAGATTAGCAGCTTTCTTCTGGGCTTTTCTTCACCTGATGTTATGTAGTGAGGCCATTCTCCCTCTTAAGGTTGCCTTGGTGCCAGAGTCATTTAAACTGTTCATTTATTGACTCGCGCCGATAAAAACAGTGCTTACATGTAACATACTTTCACAGGTCCATTCTGTGGAGTGCTGGAAAAGTAAACACGATCTTCTGGGGCCGCAGTGCAGACAATGTGATGACTCAACTCTCAGGGGTCTTTTAGCATGCTTCGTTTAGGATGGCCACTGACCTTTCTATCTGTTTTTGTCCCCATTCTATCTCTGTTTTTCCATTCTTCCCTGTTTTATATTCCTGTTACCTGGATTCTGATTCTTATTGGATAATTGTGACATTTAGCAAATTAGTTTGTATAATGTTTCCAACATATTTCTCCCGTAAAAATGGGCACGGTCATGTATAAATTTAATGTGTCTGGCTTCCGGTGGAATTCGCTTCCAGCTATTTTTAGCTGTACAATACAGCTCATTTTGTTGCTTGATATTGCAAACGAGTGTGTATTAACGTATTATATTAATTATGAACACACTGGTTTGTAATGCAAACAGTGTTATAATTTACAGCACTTCTCGTTATTTCCCTACAGCGGCTAATGAACCAGAAGTCTAGCACATCCACACAAAACAACTTACTTCCATGATTTTCTACATAGGTTGTCCAAGTATATATATATATATATATATATATATATATAAACTTAATCACAAAAATGAATCAAACCTAATATAATTTTTTGTACTGGAATTAAAATCAGATGTTGAAACATTTCTTAGCTCTCTTATACATTATTATATTTATCATAGTATTTACAAAACGTAAGGGCTGATTAAATCCATCACACAATGAATTTATTGTCCATAATAAAGTACAGAATTACTTTATTGTCTATAAAATTATTACAAATGACTGTGAATATCAATGTATCCTACCATAAGTATTTACCAGTAATTTGAACAAAAATTGAACACCCTGACAAGTCCCCTTCAGCCTGCTGTAATTTAGAGCTAAACACAAGTGTTTTGTACTACATTTCTTTAGACACTCTGTCTTAAAAATCAAAACAGTGTGACATCAAGCTGGAGAAACAAAAATAACCTTCTATATTTAGAAAACTCCCCTATGAATGCCTTTTTGTTGCATGATGAATGATGTCACGTAAATGAGTGGTATATTAATAATATATCCGTCGTGCCGGGATCCACAGACCTCATCTCTCTCTCTCTCTCTCTCTCTCTCTCTCTCTCTCTCTCTCTCTCCATCCTTCTTGTTCTAGAGCTCTCATTTTCATCCGCTCACTAGTGTCTATTATGCGACTTTATATAAACCTGCAGTGCTGAGTCACTCTCCTGTCTTTCTTTTCCTATCAGAGTGATAATGAGATAAACTGACAAAAATAAAAGGTGTAGAAATAGAACATATCTTATTGTATTTCATACTCTGTTCACAAATACCAGTTTTTGGAACCAAGAACAGCTACAGGAGACAAAATAAAAGAGAAAAGACTTAATTTGTGAATAAAAAACACCCTGGTGTGAGCAAGTGCAAGCAAGCATTCATAAAGAGAGGCAGTGATGTCACTGTATGGAGTGAGTGAGTGAGAGAGAGAGAGAGAGAGGAGGAGGTGAGGGGTGGGGGTTTTAGCACACACACACACACACACATACACACACAAGTACGTCTAAGAGTTACAGCAGGCTCTTCAGAGCAGGAAAGCAGCACATCCAAACACTCACACATAGCCTTGCGTGCATTCAGACGCGCTCCTCACACATACTCTGTCAGGGGCCGGTCATCCCTTCAACCTGAGTGAGCCCAGCATGCCCTCCAGGAGCGTGGACTGTATTATCTCCACTCTCATCGCCTGCGCGGTGGACGTGGAGGTGTTCACCAGTCGGGAGGTCAAGGTAGGGCAGGAACTTCCAACTTGTTTAGGGCATGTACGGCTGAGGGTTGGTGTAACTGATCTTAAGAGATGTTTGGACTGTCACATTGACATCCTTTAGTCTGAGGTACAAATGTAAAGGGTTATTATGTTTATAGAGTTTTTTTATGTCAATATACTAACAGCCTAGAGTGTCTCATTATGTACATCCATATAAAAAAGACAGATTACAGTAGGTTTTCACACCAACTTTGCATTAAAAGTCTCATCGATTCAAATTTGACCATTTTGTCTTGTCTTTCAAGTGACTGTGTTTGTAAATGCACCTCTTTAAAATGATTTTCTGTCTAATGATTTTGCCTGGTGGTGGTTTTGATTGTCTTGCCTCATAGGGTTGTTGTGACAGCTATTTTCATTCACGCCGCACACCATTCATTACAAAAAAAATACACTTGATCTCAGTGCATCACGCTTTTGCCCGACTGACCATTCTCTGAAGTCTGTGACATGCTCATCTTTCACATCACACACTCAGTCAGACATACGAGGTTATCATTGATTCCACATCCTTTAATTGGATGGGTGTTTGTAATGCTTCATTGCACCCTTTGGAATCTGTGGAATCTGTTCTAACTGAATTACATTATACTGTCCTTTATTAAATATCAGCGTTTTGCAGCTAGGGTCAGATTTAAAAGGGCCACAGGGATCTTTTGTGTATCTCTCTATCCTGACACCATTTGCTGACAATTTTTATGCGTCTTCATTGCACATGGAAGGAATGTCAGTAGCTAAGGAGTCCTCCTAAGCGCTATGTATCCCCCCCCCCCACTAAATTTTTTTTTTGTGTAACATCATGGAAGCATCTACAAAGGAAAATTCAATTGTAATGTTAGGCTACTTTTTCGAGTGAAACTTATAATTAAGCAGGAAATAATGCAGGATGGGGCTTTATTCTGATTCTGTTTCTGATAACTGGATTCTGAAAAGAGAAATGCTTAAGGCATGTTCACACCAAGATTTATGTTCAATTATGAAATGTTTTTCTTTTGTTTATATTTTCATTTGAACAAATAGCTGTTAATGCATTTTTTCAGGGGAATATGAATGTAACAGATCTTTTACACTTACACTTTCGTTTAAGTTCACAGAGCACTTGTTGTCACATAAAACTATGATTTGATGTAACTTACGAACAGAGCTTTGAAACAATCTATATTGTACGAAGCGCTATTGAAATATGACATTACTCAGTCTCGTATTTGGTGTCGTCTCATAAGAAAATCTGAAGAAAATTCTTGATGAAAAGCTTTCTTCTTCTGTAGATTTTTTTATTTTTATAAATCATTCACTGCACTTGCCATACAACTATTCATAGAATACACAAAAAAAGTCGATGTGAACGATATATTGCAAGTCTACTGAATCTATATTTTGGCTTTGTGTTGGGAACAGATTTTGTAACTTTTATGTCTATTCCACCTCCTCTTGCAGGTTAAATAACTGCTTTGAGTACTGTACATTACCAAAAGCTACCATATGGCTTTGGAAAACTTTCTAAACAAGTTTTCATGCTGTCAAGAATATAGATTGATATGGCAGTATTTTCCATATATACTACCTCTTTATCTTTCCCATATGCATACCTTCTATTCACCATTATAAGATCATGCAGTTTCTGGACCCCTGTGTCTGTCTCTTCCTGCCTCCTGTGTTTCTTGTGACATGTTTCATATTGCCTATGCTGTGACAGGGCTGAGTTTCAGCTGGGCCATAATGCTGAGTAATAGCAGGAAGAGCAGCGGGTCTTCTGGGCTTTCCACATTTATTTGATCCTTGCTGGAAACACTGAAAGTCAGGAGGTCACATTTATTTTCTCTGGGTACCATGGAGGCGACCTGCTTCCTCTAATAACAGTAAGAACATCTCAGGCACTGCAGCACGTCTCCATTTCCTGTCATATCAGTTCACCAAGTCAAAGCATTCTTTCCCTGTTCTCAGTCAGTAAGAATTTGATAGTCCTTTACCTGATTGTGCTAGAAGACTCAAAAGGTTTTGGTTTTTAAATATGAACATAATTCTAACCACTTACTTTTTTTTCTTTTGCCGTTTAGGGAGGGTTTATTTGTAGCATCTTTTTATCGGAATATAAATATAAACTAGATTAGTGCCAGACTGTGTTATTTTAGTATTTATATACTATTACACTAATATTTCTAATTAGTTTTTAAAAGTAATTTAAAAACATTTTAAGTGATTTTATGTGCTATTGTCATTTTTATTATTATTATTTTTTTATATAGTTCTATTTTACTACTTCGCAAGGCAACACTTTTTTTATATAAGTGTTTTTTTTGTATAAGTGTGACATCTAATATTTATTTTTTATTTATATCAGATTTATTTAACAATTTTTCTTTTTTTATATATAGTTTTGGTTTCAGTTAGCCATGACACTGGTGCCAAATACCACAATAACATCAAGACAGCCATTATTTGTAAAGTGACACAGTCTTTGCAAACTAGTGAAAACTGGGAAGATCGCAGAAATTGTGTTTAGACTTGTGATCAGAATTTCAGCCTGGTCCAAAAGTAAAAAATACAAACGATAGAGACACTACTGTATAGTTACAAAACAAAGTCTTCATTTAAATTTAATTTCTTCCTCAAAAATGTATGTTGTGTACACACAGTACCTTTTAAACATTGTTTCCAAGCAGACTGATAAAAACCTGTGTTAAAACATAAAGGCAGCCATTCAGATTAGAGATGGCCAGATCAAACAAAAAATTGGTGCAAAATATGCACCAGAAGGCTGGTGAACAGGTCTGAGACCTCTGTTTGTTTACTTTACCATATTATACACAGTATTCACGAGTTATTTAGGTGTGCAGTCCTAAGAGAAGCAATGTGCAGCTTTAGATTGTACATTTAAAGAGATATATTTAACCAAGGTCAAAGTTGAGCCAAAAAAAAAAAGAGCTTGAGAGGATCTGGCCTGGATCTGTTTAAGATGAATAGTGTCTCTCCATGCAAAGAAAAACTCACCTTTTCCTCCACATCATCTGACGCTAATTCATCTCCCAGCAAGGAGAGGATCTGGTCTTGATTAAAAGCAGGGGACTGTTAAATTTGACATTCATTTAAGGATTAATGTTAAGGTTAGGCTCAGTTTGCGTTTTCCCCTTTTCCACCCCCTATTAAGAACGTTTTCAAGCCACAATGTGAACAGTAAACACACGGCTTGGCTGAAAAACAGCTGTAATTGCTTAAATGCCTTTATGCCTACCACACCATCCTCAAAGAAGAGTGGAAAAGCATAGCACCTCATTTTTTTTTCCTTGATGGGAAGGCCAATCATTCCATTCTAATGGACTCTCCAGCTATATCTGCTGTTTACATTTTAGTATTGTCATCTGACGCAGTTTGTACTCGCGTTAGTTTGTCTTGGCAGGAAAGCAACTATCTATGTGAAGTTAAGTGAGGTGTCACTGGGCTAATGTGTGTTATTTTTAGCATCTCTCTTATCCTTGATGGACTTTTTATCTGTCAAGAAAAAAGCTTGTAACTGAGCGTGTCATTGCACAGTAATTTCATGCTTTAGTAGGTTGAGATCATATAGCAGCCCAAACGTCACCAAAGGCTGTTTATAAATGAACATGGCTGCTTGCTGCTTCCAAAACAAATGAGTTTTCCCTCTCTTTCTAATATAATTCACCCTGATTGGTCCTTTAACGCTCCATTCGCACCTAAAATGGACATGTTCTTGAGAAGGTCAGGTACTTTATGATTTTTATCCCATCGGATTCAAGCACGTCTGTTTTTTTAAAACCTGCAGTGCGTAGCAATGTGTTTTTTGGCTACTTTATGAATTGCATTTTTGATTGCAATATACCATACGTCTAATTTATTTTGACCTTCATAAAATACCATAACTGAGGGCTTTAACATTCATTGAATATTTCACAACTTTCGTAAAAAATTTGTTGTTGGTATAAACTAAAATTACTCCTAGATGATGTAATGTCATATAGATTGAGAAAGACATAAGTGTGTGTAAATGATTGTATATTGTTCATACTTCAGTGACCTATTCTTTCAAAGCTTTTGTATTACAGTAAATGTAAAAATATGGAATATGAGCATGCATGCACCATTAAACAAATTAAAAAACAACTCAAAATGGTGCTCAGAGCAGATACATCAAAAACAACATTATATTGTACTACTATGTGCCTAGGATGGTGCAGAGCCTTGCTTTTAGTTTGAATTGAGTTAAATATTGTGTCTTCTGTGACTTAGGTCAATGGGATGCTTTAACATTAGCAAAAATAATAAAAATGTTAATCGACATTGTGTATGCACTGTAGTATGAGCTTCATTGTGATCAAGACTATCTTTTACAACATAATTCTCATGACATTTATACCAGCAAGTACCAGATGGTATCAATGTTCATTTCCACCACTTTAAATGGGTCCACTTAAAGCCAACTGCTGTTTCTGTTTTTAAATTGTGTGTCTCAAAGTGGTGGTAAATGAAGAGCAGCCCTGTCAATTTGCTAATATCCAATTTTAAAGTCTCCACGTAAATATTTATATAAATTAATACTTAATGTGTGTGTGTGTGTGTGTGTTTACTGTGAATGGGAAAAAAAACACTATGCATCAAAGTCCTGGTGTTTTTTTTTTTGTTTTTGTTTTTTTGGAAAATGTAAAATATATCATTCCACAGATCCTTTTATGATTAGATACAGTAATATTTTTAGAAAGCCAGTGGCAAAATATTCCACTGCACATAACCCTTCATCCGCCTCCCTTCATCTCATGGTGTCCATTTTTGTAAAGGAATGTGATTTATTTCCACTACAAATACTTAGCTTTGAAATGTCTGCTGAGGGCTCTCAGAAATGAGCATAACACTATGTAACCTGTGGAAATAAAGTAAAATAATACTTCAGCTATATTTATCTCCAACACCTTGTTTAAAATATTACGTTTGTTTGCTTATTAATTTGCATATTAGGCCTCATATACTCAAGGAAGAAAGTGATGCCCATAACCTTGATGTTTCCATTAGGTTTTATTTTCAAACACATTCCATGGACGTGATTCAGATATTGTATATTTTTGGTGTTTGTTAATGCAAATGTCTCTATTATTGCCTACTATAGTGATATGATCAGACTCCTAACTGTAAGTGTTAAACTCCACCTTGCAATTCTTCCTGCACTGTTTGTGCTAAGAATAAGAATGATATTTCAGAAACCAATAATAACCTCACTTAGCAAGCACTCAGAGCATCTTTTCAATCATATGAAATGTGATTAAAAGCCCCATAACAACACCCTGACATCCACATCCAACATGGCAGTGGACAGCAAGGGCAAACACCAACCATAAAAATGTAAAAATGTCATTCAAAGTGGTGATGTGTTAGAGGATATTTGTAGAAATAAACCTGGTCTGAATTGACCGTTCGCAAAGTACCACACACCTTAGTTACCGTTGCTATCCCCGACAAACAACGGCACTCTCACACTACACTTATGTTCTCACGCAGTGAAAAATACATCGCAGACCAAAGAGAAAACTGACAACGCATCGACAGACAGAGCAGGTTTTCTGCTATGAGACAAATCTAAGATTTCAGCTTTAAATAAATTCAAACAGTATAAAGTGAAACCTATGAAAGTGTAAAAAAGCACACACCATAGTTTCATCACTTTAGATTTTCGCAGTCACCGTATTTTTGCAGTTAAGCTAGTTAAGATGCCTGATAGGGACATTAGCATCCAAAACTCGACATATGCTGGTGACCAACAGTGCTGTGACGGTAGTAAATGATCTAATTTCAAGGTGCAGTGGATCAGACAAATGTGCTTTGATCTGCATTTTACACACCATCAAGTTAGCTCTGGATGCACTTGACATCTTGTAAAACTTCAGGGAAGTGCTGAGTCAGAAATCTGCAGGATAGAAAATGTGCACATATGCACCGTAACTCTCATGGACTCATCTAGTGTCACCTGTCATTGCTGAGTAATTCAAAACGAGCCCAGCTGTCAGTGCCCGTCCTGACACACGGTGGACGTGACATATCCACAGCTGTCATCTCTAGAGACGCTGACTCTTGGCTCAAAGATGAAGGAATATGCTGGATGTTTCTCACAGATTGTGACAGGATACAAGGTGTATGGCGAATTTAGGCTGTGGAAGAAAACAGCCACAGCTCTCCATCTGTCTCTGCAGGAGAGTACCAGCCAGCGGCTCTAATCTTTCATCTGCCCCCATCTCTGAACATTTTTATCGAGCACATTAACTATTTCCTGATGCTAAAAGTGACAACTTTAGATTGTGTGTATTGGGAAGCACTGAGCAAAATCTCTGGTGACTGACTGTGAAGAGTAATTTGTAGAAGTTGTTTTCATCTAAAGCAAGAAATTGTACACTTATCAGAAGATGTCAGCAGTCTTGAACTCTAGTTAACTGAGACTAGAGACATTTGTTTGCAACAAATGCAGGTGCTTTTACAACCGTACATTTTAGAGATTATTTAAAGGAATAAAAGCAGTACTTTTTTTTAGCATGCAGTCTTAATATGTAATCGCATTTGAGTTTTATGAAAATAAATATGAGCTGGATGGAAGAGATATATTATTTGCTGGTTGGATTTTAAGTATAAACTATTCACCCTTCAGATTTCATCATCTCTACCTGAACTTGATTACTGATACAAACAAAGCACATCTGTCACATAATTTTCACATCTACCTTCTTGTGTTTCATATTTCATATTTTAGATTAATGTTTGTCATAATATTGAAGTGTTTCACCAGTGATTGGCTGGAATTTCAGGGCATATTTGAGGGTTTCATGTTGAATACCTATTTTTGGTGTACACATTGGCCTCACTTCCAAGTGCGTATGTGCTATGCCTTTAAAAGGCAAAGCAAACCCAACACTGAGACGTTAGCCGTTTTAACAGGTCTCTGAAAATAATGCAATTTAATACCTCACTAAATTGAACAATCAAATCAGGAATGTGATAGCCTGTGTACATTTGATGATTTTTTTTTTGGGGGGGGGGGGGGGATACTAATCAGTCTAAGGTGTTTCTTTTCCAGTTCCAGCAATCCTGTTTCAGATGCTACTCTGAAAGAGTGTTTCATAACAGTGTGCTTTTATTTATTTAATAAGCTATTTAAAAAGCTTTAAAACATGCACACACACCTAAAAAAAACTTATTTAGGTATTTATTTATTTATTTGCAATTTTGCTGCTAGTGGCAGAAATGACCTCACCTCTAAGAAATAAGTTTGCAGAGGTTTTCTAAAGCACTGAAAATTAATTAGAAGCCATTATATCACTACAAAAACAATAAGCATTATGTTTTAAAGAGTTAGTCCACCCAAAAAGGAAAAATTTCTCATCACTTACCCTCATTTTGACATATTTCAAAATATCTTTTGTTCTATATAAAGCAAGAAAGAAATGCAGGTTTTGAGTAAACAGGAAGGGTGAGTAAATTTACATTCATGTATTTGGCATACATTTATGTACATATTATTGCATTTAATGTCTGCATTTTATCAGTTGTAGCTTTCCCTAGGAATCAAAATTATGACCTGGTCATTCTAGTGCCAAGCTCTACTGTTTGAATTGTAATTAATTATGACAGAATTTTCATTTGGGGTGAACAATCCTTTTAATGGTCTGTATGGTGAAGGTTAGAAAGCAGGTAAATACATGTGATTTGGGAAAGTCCTCTCTTTAATAGATGAGGCTGAGAGTGCTAAGGGTGACCAAGACCCAGCAGGACCGATTTCTTTTTTTTCCGATTCCTTCACAGGAAATTAATATTAAGGGCCCTATCTTGCACCCAGCGCAATTGACTTTGTACACCGACGCATGTGTCATTCCTATTTTGCACCCGCGCAAAGCGCGCTTTTCCCTCCACAGAAGCACGTCGCTAAACTAGTGAATGAACTTGCGCTCCCTGGGCGGTTCAGCGCAAAAAAGGAGGCGTGTTCCGGCGCAAACGATCCCTGGTGCTATTTTGTTGTTCCATTAAACAATTGCGCCACTGACCAGAAAAAACCTAGTCTAAAGTCAGTGGCGCGTTGCGCGCTGTTCATTATGCTATTTTAAGGGCGCATGCTTGGCCATAATGTATAGCGTGCACAACGCGCATACACTTTGCTCATGTAATCTACACAGATGCAACAGTTATTTTTGCAAATCATAAATTGTTACACTAAAAAAATATTAACACATGAGATGACGGAAATCATTGTGGTGTGCCACGAAGATGTGAAAAAAATAGGCATAAAACTAGCTCACAAATTATTCAGGCTAATTATTCTCCCATCCCCATACAACACAACTTCTCTGTCTTTCACTGCTCTTACAAGAACATCAGTCTCCTCGGCTGTGAACCGCTCCTGGCGTGCGCCTGGTATAATAATAGCAATCCATAATGGAACTTGCGCACCTGCTTTTAAAGGGAATGTTGGATGACGCTCTGATTGGTTTATTTCACGTTACGCCCAAACCACACCTATGAATAATGAAGCTACTTCAGACCAACCCATTTTAGATTTGCGCCGGGCGCAAGAGCCATTTATCCCGCCGGGAAAATAGCAACAGCGCCGAGACCCGACCACAAAGTTACTTGCGCTTCGCGCTTTGACACTTGCGTTTCAGATCGTTAAAATAGGGCCCTAAGTGTCATAACAGACTCGGTCAATCTGTCTCTCCAAAACGATCCAGTTCTGGCTGAGCTGACTGGATGATCTGTGAGGCGTTCCTAGTCCAAATCCTGCCATGTCCCATAAAGAATATAATGACTTTCATCCTGTCACCAATATGCCGAGATTATTCGCAATTGTTCTCTCACAGCCCTGATAAGATTGATATTGGTGGAACAGGTCTTGCTTGTTTCTGGCACAGTAAAAAAACATTCCTGCTCGACTTTCTTTATCTTCTATGAAGACATATGAATTATTCATGCTTTGACATTTGCCAGTGGACAGAATTGAAATATTTATCCCTTATTTTTTGTCTTTCAGGAAATGTTCGAAGCGCTCTTCCTCGCGTACGATGAGGGTGTGTCGTTCCAGCAGTTTAAGAGCTTCCGTCGTGTACGAATCAATTTCAGTAACCCCAAAGCAGCAGCCAGCGCTAGAATAGAGCTGCACGAGACACCTTTCAGAGGAAAGAAACTTAAACTCTACTTTGCCCAGGTAAGAACTGGCTTCACTTGCCCAAAATTTGTATGATCTCTGTATTTCTAAGGGTACATTTCCATAATAAAGTACATTTAGGAGTGACATGTAGACAACAGGTTAAGATACAAACTATGCATTTGTCAAGTATTATGCTGCTTCTGCCCGATTAGATCTGAATTGGAGTTATATTAAAAAAAAGTATACAATGTTGCTAAGTGTGCAGTTTCTTTGCACCAAATGGAATAACAAATTACTAGAAAAGACAAACATTTTATAGTGCCATGCTTAAACATTTTTTTTAATTGATAGAACAAACTATAGACCAATAGAAAGATACCGAGAGATTGCATCATGTGTATCTTAATCCTTCTGTTAATCATGTCAGGTTTTCTAACCCTTCTCAGTGAGCAGGGAATGAACTCATATTCAGGATGAGACAACTCCAGTAGGGCAGAATCCACTGGTGGAGCAGACAGCTCTGAAATAGATGCATTCTGGTATTAGCCACTTACCAGAGTAACTACCAAAATCAGGCTGACATGGTTGTTGCAAAATGAGGGTTCAAAAGAAGGATATCTTGAAAATATGAGTGCAGCGGGGTTATTTGCCATTCAGAACTGAGCTGAGAAACATAATATAGAACTGCAATTTAAAGGATGTAGAATGAAAATACACTGAAATTCAAAGACATTAATGTAACTCATTTTAACAAAGCCTTTTTCTTTTTTTTTCTTTTTTTAATTTAAAGTTTAATGATTTATAGGCTTTATGGATAGACAGAAGGAATGAACCACAGATAGATAGATAGATAGATAGATAGATAGACAGACAGACAGACAGACAGACAGACAGACAGATAGACAGATAGATAGATAGATAGATAGATAGATAGATAGATAGATAGATAGATAGATAGATACATAGATAGATAGATAGATAGATAGATAGATAGAATGTCTGAACAATAAATGTTTGAATGTCTAAATATAAATAAGCTTTCCATGGTTTGTTGGGACGGATAATATTTGGCCCGAGACACCACTATTTGAAAATCTGGAATCTGAGGGTGCAAAAAAAAAATTAATCTAAATATTCATTAAATAGCCTTTAAAGTTTTCCTAATTAGGTCCTTAGCAATGCATATTACTAATTACTAAGGCTGGCAGGAATTGTAGGTGGGGGTGTGAATGTACAGCGCTCTCTCCACCTTCAATACCACGACCTTGAGCAAGGCACCAAACACATAACTGCTCCCCAGGTGCCACAGCATAAAATGTCTGCCCACTACTCTGGGTGTGTGTTCAATGCTGTGTATGTGTGCTTTGGATGGGTTAAATGCAGAGCACAAATTCTGAGTATGGGTCACCATACTTGGCTGTATGTCATGTCACTTTTACTGGATTGATTCAAGCATCAAGTGTTCCAATCAGGTCTTTGTTTGACTGCATCCTGGACTAACACACTCTCTGGCTCTTAGGTGCAGAATCCAGCATCCGAAGGAGACAATTTGCACCTGGCTCCTCCCCAGCCTTCCAAGCAGTTCCTCATCTCTCCTCCTGGCTCACCTCCAGTTGGCTGGCAACAGATTGATGAGGCCAAACCAGTTATTAACTACGACCTGTTATATGCAGTTGCCAAGCTTGGCCCAGGTCAGTTACAACTCACCAGTCTTTTCTCTCAAATTTTGCCTTTTGGCACCATTATCCTGGTCCATCATGCACTGGTATGAACGGTCATACCCACACCTGAACTCTGAAGTTCAGGCGTGCATACTAGGACGTCATGTAGCATGCTACAAATCCTTACCCTCTCAAATCAAGCACATCAATTCCTTGGTTAGCCATTGCCTTAATTTGTCCTCTTAACTGCAGTGCAGGTGATTACATCCCCCACCCTTCTCCTAATCACCCTGACCTTCAGGGGTGTGTATGTGTGTGTGGGCTACTCCCACTGTGCCCTGATGAGTGGTTTCTGTAGTCAGTGCTTCTGGAGCTGTAATGTGTTTTGATTAAAGTGGCCGTGTAGACGCTTCTGTTTATCTGGGTGTTTGACAGTGCAGATGGGGGGCTATGTTTGGTATGGACCACACACACTTTCATACATTGGACCTGTGAGCGCCCTGGCCCTCATGGGAACAGCTAAGCCATCTTGGAGCAAATAAGCACATTACAAAGCACCACTGGGTGACCTTTTGTGATTCTGGCTATCTCCAGTGCCCAATTAACAGTTTTTTTTTCTTCTTTCCAGCATTTAGTATTACATTACAGATGATGACACTGACATTTCTTCCATAACATTATGTAACTCTGAATTTAGGTTAGCCATAAATCATCTTTGTCCTTGGCTTTCCATTGTCCACCACTATTGTACCCCTATGGAGAAAAAACACACAATGTGGTAGCAGATTATAATTTTATATCCAATAAGCCAAATAATACATCTTACTAAATGTTAATTTCTACACATTTCAAGTTGTAAATATTAATTAATCTTGTTACACAGTAAAATGGACTTCTTAAATAGTTTTAATAAATGTTTTCCAGTAAAAATATTTAAACAAAATATTTAAACAAAATAAATTTTCTTCAGATGCATCCTAATAATTTATAAATCATGTAATTAGTAGCACTAGATATTTTCCTTCTGTATTGTGAATTACATCCAAGTGAAACATATTATGAATGTACATTTCATGCTAACAATATTTTTTTTTTACCACATTTAATAACATATTTTTACTCCAAACTCACTTCATAAAGTCAGTTGAGTGTTTGAAATAAATCCTTCTTTGAGACGATGTGGCATCCTAATAAGGCACACAACATATTTCATAGTATTCTAAGCAGTGATAAAGGCATTGCATTATAAATATTCTCTGCTACCACTGAATCTCAATCTCTCTCACACTAGTGAGCGTTTATGAAAGGTATATCTTTAAAACCAAGCATTTCTGCAGACTCCGTCGACCTCCTTGATTCCTTTAACTCAAAGGTTAAGAATGTTATTGATGATATTGCTCCTATAAAAGTCAGTAAGAATAGTGGCAGACAAAAATCACCTGACGAAACTTGAAATTCATAATAGCATCTACAAAGACAGCCTTCATGTTTTCAATATGGAACTAGCCGCAGCAAACCAGACCTTCTTCTCAAACATTATAAAAATTAACATATCCATTAACAAACCCCCCATATCAGATTTCCAGTTAAATGCTCTCCGACAGTAAATGCAATGAGTTTCTTCTTCTTCTTCTCTGATAAGATCAATAATATCATAAAGGTGATTGGCACATACTCAAGTTATGCAGAGGTCAGACAGATTTGATCGCAATTTCAAAAAGAAGTTACTATGTCTGTTTTTGATGCAATTGATAGCAAAATTTTGGAAAAAAATACTACAGCACCTTGACACACTTCCCACATCTTTTTTCAAAAGTGTGCTTAACTGTTTAGGAGCAAATACCTTAGAAATGGTGAGCGCCTCACTTCTTTCTGGGACTTTTCCAAACTCCCAGCACAGAGACAGCGCTCAATAAGATAATAAATGATATTCGCTTTAATTCTGATTCTGGCAAAATATCAGTGCTAGTTCTACTTGATCTTAGTACTGCGTTTGAAACTGTCGATCATAACATACTTCTAGAGAGACTGGAAGACTGGGATGGCCTTTCTGGGATGGTACTTAAATGGTACAGGCCATACTTAGAATGGAGAGGTTATTATGTGAGTATAAGAGAGCATAACACTAAGTGTATATTTTATTTAATATACAAGTTTCACAATTTGATTTGAATTACTGAAATAAATGAACTTTTCCATGACATTTCTAATTTATTGAGATGCACCTGTACTATAATCTCAAAAACACTAGAAAATAATTATGTTTTGTTTCCAGTCAAGACTTGGAGAAACTTGTTCATGCCTTGGGTATCACCAGCAGGGTGGACTATCGTAATGGGCTCCTCACTGGCCTTCCCAAGAAGACATTAGATATTAGACAGCTGCACCTCATCCAGAACGCTGCTGCCAGGATTCTGACTAGAACCAGAAAATCTGGGCATATCACACCAGTCCTCAGGTCCTTACAGTGGCTTCCAGTTATATTTAGAATTGATTTTAAAATACTTTTACTTGTTTATTAATTACTCAATGGCTTAGGACCTAAACACATTGCAGATGTGGTTACTGAATATAAACCTAACAGATCACTCAGATCGAGTCAGTTAGAAATACCAAAGGTTCACATGAAACGAGTCCGCTTTTAGCTATTATGCTTCCAGCAGCTGGAACCAGCTTTCAGAAGAGATCAGATGTGCTAAAACATTAGCCACATTTAAATCCAGACTCAAAACACATCTGTTTAGCTGTGCATTTATTAAATGAGAACTGTGCTATGTCCGAACTGATTGCACTGTATTTTATATATAAAAATTATGTTTTAAATAATTTGTTTTAAATTCACAAAATCAATTTTTTTTAAATTTCAAAAGTTTTTAAATTCCTTGTTTTATTGTTGTGATTTTACTTCCTTTTATGTAAAGCACTTTGAATTACCATTCTGTAAATCTATCGATTTTCAACTCTCCGTGCATCATTATATCCTAGATGGAAGAGGCCAGATAGAGATCTTTCCGTGGACTTGCACTTAAAATATCAGTCATGTATAATGCATCAGCATCGCCAGATCTGCCATTATTGACTCTTGCCTCATGAATATCATTCTTCTCCATAAAAGCTGTATCAACAGGCCCACGCCAGTGACCTTGTATAAACGATGCAAACTGAATTTCTGCTCTCTGCTGATTTCCAATAATACTTGACAATCACAGCCATCAGCTCAGAATTGCTCTGAATCCATCAGCCTTTATCTGCGGCAGTTTTTTTTTTTTTTTTTTTTCACATTCAAGCCAAACGCATTGTTATCATCAGTTACTTTCACAGCTGGTTTAGACTAAACAATCTATCTGAGATACTTTTTTACCCATAAGAGTACCATGCGGTTTCTCGTAATGCATCTAAATTTGTCTGTATTATATCACTCAGCCTGATCCATCTGCTGCCCTGGCAAACACATCATCATCTAGTGTTCCCATCTAAACAGCTGCTCTGCACATTCAGCCCATCTTGCCTCATTTCGCAATAGAGCAGCTTTAGAGCATGTCGAGCACGTGAGTATATGACAGTACTCAGCCACAGGGAAACCAGGCCTAAAAGCTCTGTTTGGCAGTGAATCGCTTATGGAACCAGGTCAATACTGAATGTCACCCTCTGTTTGTTTGCTCTATTTTTAGCTGACAGTGTAAAAGGCGTTTGGGGATTATGGAGTAGGAACATTTGAATTATGCAACAGGGCTTGGCATTACGGACTCTCAGCCATCAAACCCCCAAGGGATCAATTTCAAAATCCGGTGAACACACATCCTGCTGAATTCTAAATCTCTCTCTGTCTGGCTCTCTCTGACTATGTAAAATGTTTAAGCATAACTCTGATGGGTTAACCTATATTATTTATGTAATGGAGTTAAGTGACATGTAAACAAATGAGTCATGGCTTATTACAATGCTTATTCTGTTGTTCAGACAAATACTTTAGATAGTTAAAAGCTTTTACAGCTGTGATAATATGAGTCATTGTGAGATGCAAGGCTTACATGCAGATGGCATAACCAGATCTAGGACAATCTGGTTAATTTCTCTTTAAGAAATTCACAGATTCACCATAACTTAAACTCTGCAGAAACGAAATGGTCGTGCTAACCAGCAAAACCTTAAACGCTTGATTTAGCTCACCTTTTCACAACATGCTTGATGGAAAAATCTTGCATATCATGCTGTTTTACATCACAGTGACACATACAACACTTACTACTACACACAGATATATAAACATACAAAGCAATGCTAGATTTGTATCAGGTGGCCATATCCCCTCAATGGCGGCTGGAAGGGTTGCCATTCAGTTGCATAATCCCAGAGCGGGACAATGAAACCGCTTCACTTCTCTGGTGGTTTCACAGCCTGTTCTGAGGTCAGTCAACCAGGAATGTTTCCACATGTTCAGGGTGAAATGAGAAGCCACAGACTGGGACTAGAAAGAATGGAATTAAATTTGTTCATTTGTTAGTCTCTGTTTATTACATAGTGCTAATAAAATATTGTGTTTGTGATGAATGTTGTGTTAATGGAAACCACCTATTTAATTTGCTGAGAAGGAATAGATTTTTAGGACAGTACATGACAGAATACCAGTGCTAAAATTTTTAAGAAATTCAAATCTGTTGATTTTTTTGACGAATAATGAAACAAATTCGGTCACATTTGCAAAATAAAATCAACACCAAAAATAAACTGAGAATAAAACGTCACATCGAGTTTGCTTATGTATGCTTGCATAAAATCAGTCTGAACTGAATTAAGTCCTTAAACTACTACAATCAATGTCAGTTAATCGAGAATTTAGAGAAAACTACATTATTGTTATTGATTACCACTTAATTGCCTGACAGAGGAATCTAAATGAAGAAAGACAAGCACCGAACCAAGTTAAACAAGGCCTTATGTCACTACAGTTGACACAAAAGGTAATTACAGATGTATGTTATAATATTTTGTTCTAAAATGGAGAGGAAAATTTATTTCAACACGATTTCAACGGTTCTTTTATTAAATTACATAAAAACAACTAGGAATAATAAAAATGTAACTACATATGTTTGTTAAAACAATAAATAAAAAATAAATAAAAGAAAAATGCCACGCAGGGACTTACTTGAACATTTTTGAATTTAAGAATTATGTACATGTCAAATTTAGTTAAGCTTACATCAGAGATGTAAGATAAAGCATGCTTTAGAAAACGAAATAATCAAATAAAAGGCATGAAAAACACTGTTGCCAACAAAATCACCTCAAAATGAATATTGCCCGGCCCTAATTAAGTCTTCATTTTACATACCAGTCCATTTGACTAAGACCAAGTGATTGTATAAGAGTTGTGAAACAAGACCTATTTTGACGCTTCAGTGAATGGCAGCCTAAATTAATCTGATATGTGCATGATTTGTGCTCTGACGTTTCATTGCCTTAAACTTTCAGTTTTGACCTTGTCTGCCCATGATGGGCTTCAGTCACAAAGCCATCGCATGTTAATAGCAATTGAAGGCAATTAGTGAACAGAGGAGGAGGTACAAACTAGTGAGCAATCAACAGCACTCAAGTGGAACCATGTGTCAAGTTAAACAAACAGCCCATTCAGCCCAGGCACCTCGACTGCGTTAGACTGCTGTCGGATGGCAATAATGATTGTGGTTGTTGTGGAAGGAAGCTTTTTCCATTGTTAAGCTTGTGTTTCCATACACACGTTTGTGTCAGAGAAGCTGCGTTTCCACATGGCTCGCACTGAAATTGTACAGTACAACAATACACGTACACACTCCAGCTCATTAAAGCAAAGTGCTTTTGTTGTTCCCTGCTCTGTTTACAAGGCGCATACCCAGCCGCCTCACCCTGAGAAGGCAAAAGCACTTAATGAAATATTCCTGCTGCATCTGTGGATGCTTAGACAACAGACCTGGAGCCAAGCATGTGTGGTGTGCATGGCCCAGAGAGGGTTCTTTTAGCTACACAAAGCACAAGAACTATTGGTAGGAACACCTGTGAACCTGATCTGATGCGTTTAAGAGGGCTTACACTTTATGCTTGTGTTTATTTCAGAGCTGAAACTATGTGCTCTGTCTCTTTTTCTTTTTTTCTTTTTTTTGCATAGATGTGTTGAGAACTATGTTAAGCACAATAGTTTCATAAAAAAAAAAAAAACATGGGTCAGGTGTCCCACTGTCATCTAAAAATACTTGACCCCAAAAATATGTTTTAGTTCTGATGAACATTTTTTGAGACAATCACCTGTGCCATTAATGCCATGTGACTGGTTACTCTGGAAGCACATGAAAGTTATGTCGGGAAAACACTGATTACAATAAATTTACAATGCACAATTACAATGCACTGATTTGATAAAAAGTGACAGCAAAAAAAAAAGAAATAAAGAAATGCATCACATTTTCCACAAAATTCTTCTTCAAGTTTTCACAGGAATTAATTCCATAAAAAAAAAAAAAAAAAAAAAAAAAATATATATATATATATATATATATATAAGATATTTAAAATTGATAATTTACAATATAACAGTTTTACAATATTTTTCATCAGATAAATGGAAAAGAGATTTCCAACTCCAACATCTAATGTTCACTGTTAATTCATGTTTGTTCATAATTATTAAATGGTGCAAATCACTTAATATGTAGAAAGTAACATTAAAGGGGACATCAGATGCCAATTTCCCTCAAGTCAGTATGATTTTTTAGGGTCTTCATGAAAAATCTATAACATACTTTCTCACAAAATTTCTCAGTGGTAGTGTAAAACAACACCCTTTTTACCCTGTCAAAAACAGCTCTGTTCACAGCGACCCATTTCAGTGCATGTACCTTTAAATGCTAATGACCTCTGCTCACCCCGCCCCTCTCTTCCAGGTGACAAGCTGTTCTCACAAGACTGTAAACTTTAGCCACATTTAAATAGTGCATTATTAGGAAAGGAATTTTGCAAAGATTCATAAAAAAAATAAAAAAGGTATACTAGATCCGGGGGTGCATTCACTTTAGAAAACAAAAGTGATCAACTGGGTCTTTAGCAGCTCAGATGTCAGGAGTAAAAATGACGACTGCTAATTATTACATCCAACAACAAAACATCTCAATCGCTTAAGAGACATTGTTGCCTACACCTGCTCCAGTATTGAAACAATGGTGGACTGTTCACAACTCGTGTTTAAAACGACAGTGTCAATCAACAATCATGGGAGGGGCCTGCCAAAAAACAACATCACTCTGCCAATAATCTGTGAACGGCTTGATCTGAGAAAAAGTTTGAGTTATGGGGATGTTAAATAAACCACAGAATGGATTTTTATAATTATAGGGTGGTTGTATACACATACTGCCAATACACATTTATGTTCACACACCATATAAATTTTATTTTGCATCTGACGTTCCCTTTAATAAATGCTGACTAAAAACTGTTGTTCATGTTAGCGATTGCATGGTACTGCCTCTTTGAATAGCTAAATGTAAAATTTTTGCACTTTTACCAACAGTCCTCATTAAAATGAGTGGAAATCCAGCCTCTCTGTATGGTTAATAGTGCCACTACAGAGGTTTGAAACATGCATAATGTCAGCAATCAAAATACTTTACAGCATATATCCTCACTTTTTACTATTTATTTGAGGGTATTTTCAATCATGGTGGCAGATGGCTGACACCAAATACACTGCAATTTGTGTGAGTCATTATCCATTCACTGGCTGCTATTCAGTCTGCAGCTGGGCTTATCAGATTGGATCTCTTCCCTTGTACGCGCCAGCTTGTATGGCATTCTTGCCATAAAGGGTTAATAAATTTCAATCAGAAGAGGGGGTTTATTTTTGGGACGGTTGCTAAGGAATACAGAAATTGTCATTTGTGTTTTTGAAATGGAGAACTGTAAAAGGATGAAGGGAAGTGAAGTGTATTGCCCCTCTTTCGAAAGAATGCTCTAAAAATAACCCACAGTTTCCCTGTGCTGGCCCATTGAACCTACACTAACCGAAAGAAATCCATCTGGCCTTTCGATGGCCACACTTGCTCACCACCTCTCTCTTTCTCAGCTGGTGGGTCTTCGGTGGTGCACAGCTGTCATGCACACACGCACGGCTCTGGAAGACCGGCACCTTGGAATTGGAGGAGAGCTGGAGAGATGTGCTCTGCATGCCAATGAGATCACTGCTGTTTTAATAAAGACTCGCTCTTGCTGCTTTATTAAGGAGGGCTATGTAACATTACCACGTACGCTCCACAACCTTATGTTTTTATCCTCTCGTGAGATTTCTTATGGTCTAGGAAGAGTTTAAGGTTTCATAATGAGCTTGATTGCTTGCACTTTCTCTCTCCTGCTGTCTGACCCCTGACGTCAGTATGCAGCATTGACGTCATGCCCAGGTTTCAGAGAGAGGCTGAGCCCTCAGGAGGCTATGCAGGAGAAGAGGAATGCGAGAGACTGTGAATTTGTAGGAACATGGCTGAGGAATTGTTTGAATGAGTTTGTTTTGCATGAATAAAACATAAGATGCGTAAATGATAGAGGAATTAGGTCAAAACAGAGTGAAGATAAAAAGTTTGGATGCACGTGTTTGCTTTTAAGTGAGAAAATATGAGCACATAGGATAAAAAAATTTGGACTAGGCCAGGGGAAAAAAAATACAGCATAAGCCAGTGACTCCCAGAAAGAAAAAATTAGCTAGATAAGAGGGTCTTTACAGTGTGCTGGATCCTCTGGGTGACCACAATGCACTGCACACTCATGCGGCACAATGGTAAACTTTGATTCCGCTTCCTGCTCTGTTCCATCCTGCAAACATACACACAGTGTATTCGTCCAGCACATTTCAAATATTTACTCTCTTCCGGCCATCATGCAACAGGGACGGAGAGATTCAGAAAAGCAGCTTATCTCTTGTGAATGTGTGAAGTTCTATTTTTAATTACCTGAAGTGTGGAAACCCCTCCAGACCACTCTGATTGACAGGCTCTGTGGATTTCTAGTTTCCATTTTGCTAGTGTTATAAGGATTTTCAGCACTGGCTATACAGTAGAGCGCCATTCCCTAATGGATTCTGTGTTTAAGTTTAATGCTTCTAATGCTATGGATCATTGCAGGTTTTTCTCTGGCAAAACCGCAATTATAGCCAGCCTAAAATATCCTTACTCTTCTCTCACTGAGTTCTGGAGAGAGAGTGCCCTCTAGGCCTGACTGTTAGTATTGCAGGAGAAATTGACAGTATTTTTAAATAATTTCATGGGAAATTTAATAATCATATTTTCTTCGTAGGATGTTAAACACAATGCAGTATAAGCAGCACAAACCAGTTAGAATAAAAAAGTTTAATACTGTAAAGATTGACTTTTTTCTAGTTATAACTTATCATTTCAATTTATACAGATCAATATAATAATGAACAGCAACATATACCTTCCCTACTGTTCAAAAAGTTTTTTAAGATTTGTATTTCAAATACTGCTTCTATTAATGCACTTTCTGCAAATGCATTTTCTATTCATCAAAGAATCCCAAAAATTCTTGACAAGAATATGACAAGAAAAAATTACATTTAAAGATATAATTAAAAAGAAAGCATTCATTTTACATTCTAATATTTAACAATATTTTACTATTTTTATTGTATTTCTGATCAAATGAATACAGCCTTGAACATAACATAAGAGAACTTAAGAGACTTCTTTCAAAAATCTAACCAACTTCCTAAAATTTATTTAATGTATAAAAAAAGTATTCGTGAACAAATCAGTATTGATTTAATTCAGTGGAACTTTGACAGTTAGAACTGATTAGAGGAAATGAATCAAACTTACCAAAGTTTACTTAAACAGAAAATATAAAACAAAGAACTGTGAGACAATGGCCAAATAACAAATCCAATAACTGCAAATCAGTGTAATATTCACAGTTTTGCTTTATTTTATATCTGCAGCAAAATCTCTGTTCAAATATTAGCACTATTCAATATACTAACGAGAAACTCCACACCTGACAGATTCTTCTCTTCTACACATACAGGTGAGAAGTTTGAGCTACATGCAGGCACAGAGTCTACACCCAGTGTGGTGGTCCACGTCTGTGACAGCGACACAGATGAGGAGGAGGATCCAAAGAACAACCCTAAACCAAAAATCATCCAGACCCGACGCCCAGACCTGCCAGTCTCACACTGAACTCTACAGCTCCGCACAGAGTCAGGAGGATTTATCCCCTCCACCGTGTCCTTCACAGGACCTCTGCCACCCTCCTTCAGAACCTTATTAAACACACAAGCAGGGTCTGAGGAGCTCTGATCTGTGTTTCTCGTTCAGCACACACTTGTATACAATACTCAATGTGCTGTCACACAATTTGTTTTTTTTATGTTGCAATACTCTGTGTTAAATATGGCCGCTCTCTGTAACTGTTTCCCAATCTGACTCTGTTGTAATGTCATCTGATCACCAGTTAGAGGCAGCATGTATCCGTCCCTGCTATTACCTACATTTCTGATTGGCTCCTGGGCCGTGGCACATGATAGTGTCAGATGTGCCTACTGGCTGCTCTTGCACCACAACTATGTACCATTTGTACCCAGCAAGCCATTAATAATATTACGTTCTTCATAAGGGCATGCTAGCCACTAAATGTGGCTAAACACCAGCGCTGCATGTGCCACCCCTAGAAATATGTCTTGCCTAACAATTTTCTGTCAAATAACCCTAGAATGGCAAAAACGGTTCACTTTTACATAGCAAAAAATTCAGACAGCAAGAATCGTTCTCTTCAGGCCAGTGCATGTTCTGGTAGCAAACTCTACATTATTATTTCCCGCTTTGTATAATTGTCTATGTGTCTCGCCAACAGTGTTCTTACAGAAAAACGATGCATTTCCAAATGATAAGCTGACATTTTGATCGCACCTTTCAATGGAACCTATATGAGTTGCTTCCTCAATGTGAATATTTTTTGTCGTGCTTGTTCCCTTTGAGACTAAAACTTTAAACCTTTTTTTTATTCTGTAAGGTCCCAATACAGATTAATGACATTAATGGGTAATCAGATGTCATTTAATGAAATCCGTATTATGCATGGTTACTCGTTTCTAGAATTTAATGTAGTTGTCCCAAATCCATAGCGCTCCTCTTTGTCTGTGAGACTTCATTCGCACACAAGTTCATTTCCAATCATGACAAAGAAAATTGATAGGATGCTACTGAGACAGATCTTCCAAGTGCTATTACACAGTGGGTAACAAAAAGCAAATGTTACAAGGGTTATGTCGACCTTTCTTATTTGATCAGAATCTTTTTGATGTGCCTAACTCATTTATGGACTATTTGGCTAAAAAATTAAAAAATAAAACCTCTTTATATATCCAAAGTTTATCAAATCAAGGCATGCACAAACCATATCCATAGATATGAGTCACAAAGGCACTATACCCAAGTAGTTGGTAAATGCACTACAAGAAAGCATTAGTTAGTTATGGTATAATGGTTATATTATTTCTTCCAAAATATATAATTTATGTTCAGTCCATCAACACTGTGATGTGTCATTACTGTGATACTTGACTGACGCCCTATGTTGAAGTATTATTATATAAGTATGTTTGTAAATTTAAGGAGGTTATCAGGCTTAAACATCTGTTGTTCAGTGTTAAGGGCGGTAGCCACAACTGTTTTTCCTCAAATCTCTGTTGAATTGGACAGTTCATTGGTCTAAATGCTGTTGGTTTCCAACTCATCTGTCTGCGTCCATTAGCCTGAAAGAATGTAGAAATAATACGCCCCATCCCCGTGAAGCAGTGACTGGTTCTGGAAACAGGGTACTTACTGCTCTCTTTGGGCATCACCGTCTGCATTGTGACACAAAGATGTTATTTTATGCTACCACAGCTTCGAGCCTTATTTGATTTAGTTAGAAGTGCACACTCTGGTCCGCTTCTCTGAAAAAAAGAGGCACGTTCATTACATGTCAATAGGATAAATGTGTAAACAAATGGGACGAGAGCAATATATCAAAACTGATACCAACCAACAGTCCACTGCCTTGGACTTTCCCTTCCAATTCACTATTGCCTGCTTGGCCAATCAGCTCTTCCCATATTCTTTCCTCATGACAACAAAAATCTTTTGCAGTCTCACACGCTGCCAGCCTTCCTTACCGTCATGTAATTTAAGATTTTTGTATTGTTCTGTATTGCACTTTCTTATTCACATGACTGTACACAGTATCATTTAGTAACTGTATTTCCTTTTATTTCTCATGTACTCCTGAAGACATGATATTATCTCTGTTCTTAAAGTCTTTGGTCTGAAGTTAGTGTCACTGATGTTGGGAAACAATATCTGTATTGTGTATACTCGTGCAAGACCATTGGTGATCTTGTCATCTACATGTGTGTCCTGCCTGCCGACACTAAGGAGACATATCTGTATATATTAATCAATAATATTTTTACTGCATTTTTGTACAAATATTCATGGTAGCCATGTACGAGTAGTTGAGATGATTCTTTGTTAGTATTAAAAAAAAAGTTTGGTTTTAAACCTCTGGTGTGGTCTGATGACAATAGATAACGTAGTTCAAAATAAATGTTGAATAATTATGTTATGAGGCACACAAGCATAGGCTAAAATAAAATATACAGCTATTTATCTCTAATACCCATATAGTCTAAACATGGCGAAACATTGTGTTTTATTGTCCTCACCGATATATATTTCACTAGTAGGCTAATGATATTTAGTATAGGCCTATTTATTTTACGGGTAAAAGGTCACGAGTCACATTGACCTGGTAACGTTAACGTTATATTAACCTAGAAAGTAAACACAATGTTCATTACTGAACATCCCTGATTAAACAACTTCATCGAAACAATGTAAGAAAACAGAAGTGTCAAATTGGATTTTACTGGAATTGACTATGAAATGCCATGCCGTGACATTTGAACCACGTGATGATAAAATTAGGCTACACAGTATAGTTTTTGAATCGGTTCTGAAAACAACAGATTCGATTCAAGGATATGAGTCCGACTTAGGGTGCATCACTAATCAAAGTAATAGTCTGCCCTCTGATGGAGTGGCATTGAATCTATGGGCTAAACTTTGCAATTTAAATTTTTTTTTAAGTACATTAATTTGAACAATTTCTCATTTCCTGACACTGTAGGTCACACGGATCAACAGACACGATAACATGACAATGATAATAACATTATAAAGTATTTTAATTAGGGCTGGGCGATATATCGATATATCTAATGATATCATGCACAGTCAGTAAATCTGTTTCGTGATTAGCCTACCGCTAAATCGCCATCACCTGCTTATAATTGGAGTGGCATTTAGACAGAGCAATAGATCATTGACAAGCTACGCAATATCGCTAATTTTAATTAGGTGGCCACTACCAATAATCACCATCTTACAAAATAACTAAAACTTGCACTCTTTTTATTAGAAAACATCCATAAACCCCAATGTGACAATTTAATTTTAAGGATATCCAGTGATGTTTATTTCAACGGCGAGAACAATATAATTTTAGAAGCGCTAAAAGTTAACTTTTAACAGAAGGCAAATCTCCATTTGCTATCCATTTTATGCAATTTGAACTATTTTATAATGGCTGCCTTTAGATGCAGTTTCACTATCCACCAGAAGATGGCAGTCTTATACCCGTTACTGCTAACTACTCAACCCTAAGAGGAAACATACTGTGAAATGAACATTTTAAAACCAATTTTCAGCTAAATTCCACATTTATTTCTATAGCTTTGAGACTAGGCTGCAATAACTACGATGCGTTATGTAAGCAAGAACGCTTGCCTTTTTAAAAGTGAAAATATAAAAGCCACAACAACTCCTGATAAATCACCTAAGTCGGAGCATATGAATAATAGAAGCAAATAGTCTTACAAAAGAGGATGAAAATTTTATACCTTTAGGTTACATGACCTTCATCAGGCATTGTATAGTATAAAGTGAGAAAAAAACTTTTGTGACCTGAAGCCATGAACTTGACTAGTCTAAGTAAACAGAGTGTGTGTGTGACTGTGTGTGTGTGTGTGTCCATGCCCAGGTTCCTGGGCCAAAGTGCGTGCGTCAGAGAGTGTCCTTGTTTCACTGCATTGCAGAAAGCAGACTGTTAGAAGCTGTGCCAGGCCAGGTTCCTGAGCACCAGTGCCAGCCTTGCCCAGAGAGGCCCTCTCCGAGTGTGGCACAGGAATAGGTGCACGGAGCGGTAGCCACCTGCTCAGAGGATTAGCCAAAACCACACATGCCCACAGCCCCACCAGAGACCCTTCATAAACACAGATTGCTTTTCCAAATATCTATTTTTGCTGTTAACACAGAAGAATTTGTGTCGTTGACTTTCACTAAGAATATCACATTCACTCTTGTTTGAATAACACATTTTTATATTTTCATTAAATGTATTACTGGATCTGTGCCTAAAAATCTAAGTATCTTTTATTATTATTATTATTCCCATAGTAGATTTACTTGAATCAAAGGATCACCATGGATCCAGCTATAAATCTTTAATCTCATCTTTAATGTTCTGCTGAAAAAGTAATTAATTATATCTTGGATGTCCTTGAGGGTGAGTAAGTTACCAGCAGATTTTCATTTTTGGGTGAACTATTCCTTTAACATTACTTAGATTTTTTTTTTTTTTTTTTTTTTTTTGCATTAGGAAAGCTTGTTTTCATGCATAATTGTTTATGCCATCAACAAAGGGAATGCAAAGTGTGAATGCAAGAGGCTGTGTTTGTTTGTGTGGGACTGCAGTCAAGTCTTTAATTGAGGAGATGAAATATGCGCTGACACTTTTAGAAAGGGACGAGAGTACTTGTTTGCATGGCTGGGATGGAAGGAAACACATAGGTAGTGGACAGATGGAAGGATGAATAGATATGTATGCGAATCGAATAGACAGATGGATCTAGAACAAGCACACAAACATGAACCCACAATCCTGCCTGCCATAGACAAGAATGTGTCTACCTTTTATTTAAACCAAGTACACAGTGGACCCAAAAAAAATATCGTATATGGACACTTAATCCACACTTAAAGTGTATGCATGTCATTGCATTACACAGAAAATGTCCGTTGGTTTTGTTATCAAACGCAACGATCACAAAAATTACATACACAAAGAATGATAAAGCAGTTGTATTATAAGTTTTTTATTTATATCCAACAGTAATATCATGTAGGCCTGGGTATAGCAGTGGTGAATGCTTTAGTTAAGGCAAGTTAATATACACTGATGCTTGAGAATTTGTGAACCTTCTAGAATTGTCTATATTTCTGCTTAAATATAACCTCAAAAGTCATCAGATATACAGGCAAGTTATGACAGTTGACAAAGAGAACACAAACAAATGAGACGAAAATATATACTTTGTAATTTATTTATTTAGGAAAATTATCCAATAATTAATATCTGTTAGCAGTAAACGTATGTGAATCTCTAGGATTAGCTGTTAATTTGATGGTGAAATTAGAGTCCATCTGTTCAGAGGTGTTTTCAATCAGTAAGATGACTATCAGGTGTCATTGTGTGCCCTGGCTGGGATCTATCAAGTTTGATCATGTTTGTGGAAGTGTATCATGACACAAACAAATGAGATCTCTGAGCTGAGGACCTCAGAAAAACAGTTGGTGTCGTTCATCAGGCTAGAAAAGGTTTCAAAACTATTTCTGAAGAGTTTGGACTCCACCAATCCTCAGACGGACAGATTTTGTACAAATGGAGGAAATTCAAGACCACTGTTACCTTTCCCAGGAGTGGTCCACCAATAAAGATCACCCTAAAAGCTAGACGTGTAAAAGTCCACTAGGTTTCAAAGAACTGCAGGCTAACTTCTTAGCAACTAAAAGGCCTTACTCACATTGGCTATTGTTAATGTTTATGAGCCCATCATCAGGAGAACACTGAACAACGTTTTGTGGATGGATTAGACCAAAATATACAATTTTGGTTTAAATAAGCAGCATTATGTTTAGAGAAAGAAAACAGCATAAGAACCTTATCCCATCTGTGAAACATGGTGGTGGTAGTATCAAGGTTTGGGCCTGCATCTGGTCCAGGATGGCTTGTTATTATTGATGGAACAATGATTTCTGAATTATACCAGCAAATTCTGAAGGAAAATGTCAGGACATCTGTCCCAAGAACTGAATCTCAAGAGAAAGTGGGTCATGCAGCAAGACAACGACCCCAAGCACACAAGTTGTTCTACCAAAAAATTAAATAAAGAACAAAGTTAATGTTTTTGGAGTCAAAATCCGAACCTTAATCCAATTGAAATTTTGTGGAAGGAACGGAAGCAAACAGTTCATATGAGGAAAACCACCAACATCACAGAGTTGAAGTGGTTCTGTACTGAGGAACGAGCTAAAAGTCCTTCAATATGTTGTGCAGGACTGATCAGCAGGTACAAGAAACATTACCTGCAGTTATTGTTGCAAAAGTGGGTCAGACCAGATACTGAAAGCAAAGATTCACATACTTTTGACACTCACAGATATGTAACACTGGATCATTTTACTCAGTAAATAAATGTCTCAGTTGTTTCTTTGAGTTCTCTTTGTCTACATTCAGGACTTGACTGAAATTTTGATTATGTTTTGAGTCATATTTATGCGGAAATATAGAAAATTCTAAATGGTTCATAAACTTTCAAGCAGCACTTTAAATTAGTTCAGTCACAAGACAGGAGAAGCACTGTTAATTTTTACTCTTCAGTTCTATTGGGCAGGAGACCCCGGTGCCGCCCAGTCCACAGTAGCCATTGGGGTTCTTGCTGAGGTATTGCTGGTGATAGTCTTCTGCATAGTAAAATTCCTTAGTCATTGCTATTTCTGTGGTGATGGCTCCAAAGCCCTCTTCAGTCAGCACCTGATGACAGAAGGCCATTTATGATCAATATACAGTGACATATACCATATTTGAGCATATTTAACAGGATGAGATCAGTAATTTTGGTGTAGCCTTAAATAAAGTTCAAAAGAAAAGAATACTTTTATTCAACAAGCATGCATTAAATTACTCAAATATGACAGTAAAAGCATTTACTGAATAATGTTTAAAATTATTCTATTTAAAATGAATGCTGTTCTTGTGAACTTTCTATTTCCTAAAAAAATTGTCATGGTTTCTACAAAAATACAGCACAACTGTTTACAACATTGATAAGAAATATTTCTGCAGCACCAAATCATCATATGAGAATGATTTCTGAAGGATCATGTGGCACTGAAGACTGGAGTAATGGCTGCTGAAAATTCAGCTTTGCCATCACAGGAATAAATTACCATTTAAAATATATGTAAATAGAAAGCAATTGCTTTACATTGTAAAACTATTTCATAATATTATTTTTTTTGTATTTTTAATAAAAGCAGCATTGGTGAAGAAAATGAACTTACATGAACTTTTAAACATTAGTATAATAATTAATAACTTTAAGGTTTGGGTATATTATTCTGTGATATTTAATATCCTGGTGTTCTCTTCCAGGCCCATAGTAGATGCTTTGTGAATCAGTACAGCATTCATTTAGTGAGAGACCCAGAAAAAGGGAGTAATGGGTATTTTCTAAGTTGAGAGGGAAGGGCAGATGTTCACTTCTCATTCCAGATGTTGAAAGCAGTCCATTAAGAGGATTATGAGAAGGATGAGTACCCTGCACTCCTAATGCCTGAGGCCAAGCACACACTCCCAATGATCCCCGCAGCATCCACAGCTTCCACATTGCTGGTGCATGGAGTCTATATTGATCTGCCCCCGTTTGTCTTTCTCTCTCAGACAGAGTTTGATTTTTTGGGGGTCAATGAGAAACACCAGTGGGACTGTGGTATTTCTGAAACTAAGAGATCACTGCACCTGATTACCCTTCCACAGTCCACCATCACCTGTCACAGTCAGACACGAGGACTGAACTTTACTGAACTGAAATTAATAAAAACGATAGTTGTGATTCTGAAATCTTATTGGAACAGCCACATTAGTTAAATAACCAACTGTTGCTGCAAATCAGTTCTACAGAACCAACAGTCTAAAAAAAGTCTGTAAAAAATAGGGCCCAATGTATTGTGTAATATGAAGGAATTTTCCACATATTTGGAATTACACATTGTTAACATGTTCAGTTTTATAGTTACAATAATAAAATAAAATAACAACAAAAGATTACATACATATATACAGTATATATTACATTTATGCATTTAGCATATGCTTTTATCCTAAGTTGCTTTGGATAAAAGCATATGCTAAATGCGGACTGTAACACACTGCCTCATGGCTTAATGTTCTAGACTCCTCTGCCTTTCCCATCTTTGTGGGGAAAGTGAGCTCAACATTGTGACACCTGACATGCTTTAGTGCAGAATTACACACTGAAAAGGCACAATTTCTGCACCTAGTTTTAAAACAAGTAAAAGGTTTTGAAAAAAAAAAAGAGTTTGGCTTGCAATAGCACTTAGCAACTTTTTCTGTCACCAACCTTTCCCATTCTCTAACCCTTTCTCTCCGTCTCAGTGCCTTTGTGAGAGGGAGGGTTGATTGTGTGAAGGAACCTGCCAACTACCACATTTTGCTGACCATCTGGCAAGAAGCAGTTACGCACCTGTTAGGAGCAGCTGCAGGAGACAGGAGCTAGGTACAGACATATCATCTCTCTCTCTGTCTCGGTGTCTTTTTATAAAGTCCTAGCAAACCCTGTACATCCATCCATCCATCAGGTGCCCTGAGGGGCCACAGGGAGCTCCGCCAGTGAATACAAATTAATACTGGTTCAACTGGAAGGCATGTGGGCAAAATATGCCTGCTTTCACCAGATGAAAAATTTCATCCTGTGCAGAAAATTGAGGTTGCTACAATGTCATGGAATTTGAAGAAAACACTTAAAATGTAAAAAAAAACTGAGACCTGCTGACACGACCAGCATGCTTGCCCAGGCTGATTTATTATAGTTAGAAAAAAATTATTTGGTGATGCTGGTAGATCTTAAAGTTAACATAGTAAAGCCAGATTAATTATAGTGGTCTTTTCTGATGTGTGGACCCTTCTGTAAATAATACATTAGATGTTTCTTTTATAGATGCACAGGTTGTGGGCCAAATTGTGACTATATGAGACAAAAATAAAACCTTGTTTGAATAATTTAAAATCTAAAAAAAGTTTTTTTTGAGCTATATACTTTATATATTCTCATACGTGTTTCCTGGATGTAACAATGAACACAGCATGCCACAATGCCACAAAAAACACTTTTATCCAACCAGTTAAAGAGTCAGTCAAAAAGATTCATAAAGCAAGTTATTGTTCTTAATCAGATCCACTGAATCAGTGAATCATTACAGCTGATAATGAGTTCACAACTGACGTTAATAATAATAAAAAAAATAATAATAATAAAAATGAATTGAGTGCAATTAAGTACTTTACCTAACAAAAACATTTATTATTCTTTTAAATGTTAATTCCTACAAATACGTATATTTCTTAAAAAATGTACACACAGTATTAACATTACTACATTATGAACTAAAAATAAACAATAGTATCAATGAACATCAAATTAATATATGTTGAAAAAAATATTATAAATTATTTGTTTATTTTTCATGTTAATGTATTGCAATTTATCATAAATTAAGAAAAATATTATATATATTTCTTAAAAAATGTTGTACACATAAAAATTGCTACATTATGAACTAAAAATAAACAATAATTTTATCAATGAACAACAATCAAGATTAATAAATGCTGAAAATGTTTTGTTAATTTTTCATGTTAATGTATAAAATCATATAAAATTATAAAGTTAATAAAAATATTATTAGCTATATATTATATTATTACATATTGCATACATAAAAATCAATATTGCATGTATCTACATTGTCAGATAAAATGGTACAAAAGCTGTCAATGGTATGAAGATTTTTCAAAAGATACACTTTTGTAAATAGTACCTTAAATGTGCATAATAGCACCTAAAGTACATAGTACCTTTTGAAAGGGTTTTGCTCTAGTGAGCTTCTGCTGCTGTCTTATCTCTTTTCTATTTTGAGTCAGTAAACCCATCTGACAAGGACTAGCAATGCCTTCACACTGGCTAAATAACACAGCACGCATACTCCAGGTCTGTACCATTAGCCACTGCTCTCAACGGGCAAGTGCCAACCGGCAGCTGGCCAAACTGGCATTGGCCAAATACACCAAATCCCAGCACAGGTACTGGCTCCACCCATCACCATACCATCAGCAGCTCATCCAACACATGTGCATCTATTATCAGGAACAGTCACCAAGGAGACGTACTGTTGGGCAGCATGGCACGGTTTTGTGCTATCTGAGAGAAGGGGGATATGACCAATTTACTGATAATGGCATATCAAGTTGTCAATTTCCATTTCTACCTTTTGGAACACAGATACGAACAGCTGAAGCAAGAACCTCCCTTAAAACAGACCAGAGCTATGAGCCAAGAGCCTTTAATTATGGAGAACGTTAAGATGAGTTTTATTTTATCAGGTTCATTTGGGAAACAAATATTATTACATACAGTCTGGAATACTTGATTTTTTTATTGGTCTATCGTGCCTCTTGTATCACTGCACATTCTATTTTCATACAACTGTAAGAACATCTAATAGGCGCCATCTTTTTAGAAAGAAATTAATACTTTAATTCAATAAGGATGCATTAAAGTGACAGTAAAGACTTGCATTATTCCAAACAAATTCAGTTATTTTGAATTGAACACTCTATTCATCAAATAATCCTGAAAAAAATGTAACAAAATACAGTTAGTGTTCAGAAATTTTTCTTAAGCGCCAACATACTATATTAGTATGATTCCTAACAGATCATGTGACACTGAAGTAATGCAGAAAAATTCAGCTCTGCGATCACACATGTAAATTACATTATATATATATATATATATATATATATATATATATATATATATATATATATATATATATATATTGTGGCGAGTATCCCAAGGTCTGATCAGTGTTGCCCTGGAAACACCATTCCTGCGCTTGATGGCCAGCGCATCTGGAGCTCGTTTATGCGGCCTTTAAAACACACTAAGGCCAGTTACAAACTCCAAAGAAAAAAATTAATGCCAGGTTTCTTCTCGTCTCTTGGATATATTTCACTCTAGGTTTGCCGCTCTGTCTCCCGGACAATGGAGGAGATCATCTGCTGCTTTACCGACCTCTCGGCTAAGGCTGGTAGCTTGCGAGAATATACTGACCAGGTAATCAAGCAGCTACAGGCTACAGCCACCAGCAAAGCGCACCAGTGTCTATTGAAGTTGACGGACCAAGATGATGTTCAGACTTAACTCCACATGTTTGAGGTCGTTGCTACCCGGGAGGGATGGGCGAAAGAGGAGTGGGCTCACATCATCATCGTGGGTTTGTCTCTGACTTGCGCTGCCTAGCAGTTCCATCAGTGGACCTATGATGAGAGTCCCCAGGCAGCATAGCTCACACTGCTCGTGCACCTGTGGCTGATGGCCGGGGCCTCGTCCGCCGACCAGGTCATGTAGAGGGTGATCGTCGATCGGCTGCTATGGGCCTTACTGAGGGCAATGCAACGCCCGGGCAGTATGACAAATTTCCTTAACCTTGCCCAGCAGGTGGAAGCTGTGGAGTTGGCTGAAGCATCATTAGCTCGCGATGCCAGAGAGAGAGGGGTCCTGGGTGATGGAGTGGCATTTGCTCGAGGGCGCCCAGTCAGCACACACAGTCAGCAGGTTGGTGGTCCCAGACCTCATAGATGAGCCTATGCCTATACCGAACCCCCAGATCATGCTGCTACAGGTGAAATAACTGTGCACATCTGTCTATCATCCTCAGACAGACGGGTTAGTGGAGTGGTTTAATAAGACTCTGTAGCAGATGCTGTGATGCGTAGTAACCAAAGACGAGTATGACTGGGACCTTATGCTTCCCTACATGCTGTTCAGGGTTCTAGAAATACCCCAGTCTTCCACTGGGTTCACACCGTATGAGCTACTATTTGGAAGACAACCCTGAGGACTCCTCGATATGGATTGTGAGGCTTTGGAAAACCAGCATACGCCAAATAGCTACCTAACTGAGAATGTACAGAAAACAAGAGAGAGGATTGACTGGGTCATGTTAGCCACCCAGTGTGCCCAGTAGATGATATATGACCGCTCCCCTCAAGTAAGGGAATTCCAGCCGGGGGATCAGGTCATGGTCCTGGTTCCAATCGCCAACTCCAAATTCCTGGCCACCTGGCAGGGACCTTACACCTTCGTTGAACGGATGGGGCCGGTCACATACCGAGTCAGACAGCCAGGAGAGGAGGGCGGAAGAAAATTACCATATTAACATCATAACATATCGGCCCCAAGCAGCTCGCCGCTTTCACTCTAAACCAGCCTCCCATCATGGATATGAACCCGCAGCTGTCTGGCCCTCAGAAGAAAGAACTGGAAGCCTTGGTCAGTCAGTTTTCAGATTTCTTCAGTGAAACCCCGGGCAGGACATCGGTAATACAGTATCAAATCCACACGACTCCCGGCAGGCTTACTGGATCCCAGAGATTCGCCGTCCAGCTTTAGAGGAAGAAGTTTAAAAGATGCTAAATTTGGGGGTCATCGAGCCATCTCGTATCCCCTGGGCCAGCCCCATCATTATGGTGCAGAAGCCTGATGGCGCGACCCGATTCTGCAATGACTTTCAGAAGTTGAATGACATTTGATGAGCTCCTAGATCGACTGGGAAAGGGCCTGGTAAATCTCAGCATTGGACATTGGACCTTTGGGAAGCCCATCTGGAATGGCAGCACAGAGTGTTAGTGGAACTGAGACGGGCTGGCCTCACAGCCAACCCCAGAAAATGTCACCTCAGGCTGTACCTGGGTTACAAAATCGGAAGGGGACTCATCATGCCACAGGAAAAAAGGTAGGGGCAGTCAGTAAATATCCCCGCCCCACCAGTAAGAACCAGGTATGTGCTTTTCTGGGGTTGCCAGGCTATTATCGCTTTCATCACTAACTTTTCCTCTATAGCCTACCTGTGGGGCCGCAGGTTTACACTCACAATTGATAACGTAAGTAACCGTAGACTAATGTGTGTATTCTCTGCATTCTCTTCCTGAGATGGACTGAGCTCCTAGCCATTCGCCCCATTTTACAAAGGACCACAGACACTGCTACCATTAGGACCAAAGCACCTTCAACGAGCACCGTATTTGCACTTCTTTGTTAAATCATACTCCAGGGATTTTTTTTTTTTTGCTCTCACCTACGCCTTCTTGTGTTTTGTGTCCTCTTTCACCCTGCTACTATATATATATATATATATATATATATATATATATATATATATAGATATATATATATATATATATATATATATATATATATATATATATATATATATTAGTGCTGCCAAACAAATGTGTAAGCTAAACATTAACATAGTGGTGCCGCGAGCTACAGCCTTTAAGTGCACACACTTAGATGGGAGAGGTACGTATCAACTCAAGTTGAGGGAAGAACATAGTGAAAAATGGCATTTTCATATATATATATATATATATTTATATATATATATAGTGTTCCTGTAGCTCAATTGGTAGAGCATTGCGTTATAAAGCACAAGGTTGAGGGTTTGATTACCCGGGAACACATGATAGGTAAAAATTGATAGCCTGAATGCACTGTTAAGTTGCTTTGGATAAAACCGTCTGCTGAATGCATGCAATATATATATATATATATATATATATATATATATATATATATATATATATATATAATGTATTTTAATATTTCGCAATATTTTACTGTTTTTTCATAAAACAAATCTTACATTAACCACACTGTATACAGATGGAAAGGGAATTGGAATGCAGCTATACTGTAAGATCTCAGGTTTATTTGTGCTATTGTTTACCTCTTACCTTCCTCTGTGGAGAATTTACTGAGCTTTACGTGGCTTAGATGTGGATAACAACATTGAAATTAGCTTGCAGAATGCAATTATTTAATTCCTTGAAAAGCTGCTGAGCTCAAGGAATGTAAATAATGTCCAGTTCTTTGATTTGAAACTGCTTGGAGGGTGAATGAATAAACAGCATAGAGATGTCGCCAGGTTTATTTTCTTTATCCTTTTGTTTCAGCCTGACTCTAGCCTACAATTGAGCTCCTCAGTCTGGTTCAGGGTCTCTGGTCTGTCGTTATTGTTCACCTCATCCTTTTGTCCTTGAGCTCCTTCAGTGGCCTTGATGTCGAGACGTCATTCAAACCCAGCAAATGATTTCATTCCCTGAGGAAGAGTCTTTTTTTTTATATGAATAAAAAATGGAACAAGTCACAGGTAGAAAATGTTGAAAGCTTTGACATGAAATCAGTGGGAATCATATAGTGCGGTGAATAAAGTTAACCAAGTCAATTTACTTAAATTCCTGTCTTTGTGTATTAATAAAAGACAGAACTAAATCCTTCCTATTATATTTAATGAAGCTGTCTAGACTGGAAGCATCCATTGTGGTACTTTCATTTGACAGTCACCTACTCTATTTCGCCTATCCATCTGGAAAATAAATAGTAATATAAATTTATTGGAACAGAACTATAGATAGAAAGAAAAAGAACAATAGATAGAATGATATACAGAATGACAAAATTATAGGTAGAGCCAAAGATATATTAAAAGAAAGGAATGATGGAAGGAACAATATATAGTACCACTTTCAAATGACTAATTACAATGAATTGCATCCAAAATAAAAGTATTTAATATATAAACGACGTAACATATTTTTTCTTTAATATATACGTACATGCATGTAGATAGATGGATGGATGTTTTTTATTCTACTAATCTGCTTTTCTTTTGTACAATAAACATATTTATGTAATTTTTCCAACACTCATCAGTCATAATAATAATTATATGAGTGATGTTTTTATACCAATAGATTTATAAGGTTAAACTACTGAGCTGAAACCATATTATCGAATTGGTATATCTTAGTCTGAGCTGGTCTTTTTTAGTGATTATTTGCAGATCACATGCAGCTTCGAGGCTTCCAGTGTAGACAGACTGAAAACCGTTGCGATGCGTCATCAGTAATGTCTAGGGTGGACAGCATACGGTTCTGTTTTTTAGTGGGGCCCGTCTGTAAGACAGATCTACTTCAATCAGTAGACACAAAGAGAAAAAGCCACACTGGCTGGATGAGAGTTTCTCGGCATGACAGTTCTATCTTTTATTCATCTGTGCACTTATTCAATCAGATCTTAATTATGCCACATGAGGCCTTGGTCAGGGGTCACTCTGCCTCCAGGGAGCATGCGGTTCACCCCACCCATGAGTGATGCTCAAGTTATGTGGCTTCAGAAAGGGGGTCGTCAGCCTACAGGGACCCAGAGTCCTCCAGAACAAAGAGGCTAGACAAACACAATCCACAAACAAACGCACAGGGCCTGATTCCAGTGACCTCATGCAAAAGCTGTTTAGTTCAAAGAATGAAGACAAAGACCTTAAGCTTCACTCTAAGGGACACCGTGATGGATGATGTCAACACTGACCACATGTGACATGTCAGTTAGTTTGACTGGGGATAAAATGCAAATGACCGTTATTTTGGTTCTGCATGAACTCAAATTATGTTTTGTCTTTTATACAAATCTCAGAATTCAAACAGGCTCTAGAAAAGAATACAATCTACATTCTGATTAACCAAAAAAATAGGAAGGTGCTATTAAAAATAGGACTTCAAACAAAATACATGATGCCTTATGCTTCGGATGCTAAAAAACCCCTCAAATGTCAGGAGAGAAATGATTACGGAGTTATCCATGAAACATGCGGTGGAGTAGGTGGCATGGTGCTGAGCGGTTTGGTGACATGTTCCTGTGTTTTGTTTGCACGCTGCTAAATGCATAAAATTCAGACTAATTAATTTGCGTGTCAGACAGGGCAGTCATTTGGTATGCAAATACCTGCATGTCCTGGTTAAGCAAAAAAAGAAAAAAATCTGAGAGTCAGAGATAAGGAACCTTATTTTACAGTGAAGGAATTTCAGATGGAAGAAGGGTAACTGTAAAATTAGAGGGCAGGGAAAAGCTAGGTATCATAAAGCTAGTATTGAATTAGCAAGAGGAATATTATAGGCAAAGACTAAACACTTTTCTTGGTGATATACACACATACTCCAAATGACCACTTTAAAGGAATAGTTCACTTAAATCTTTTACCCATCTTCCAAACCCTAATGTTTTTATCTTTTACAGTGGATAATAAAGGCATAAAACTCCAATGAAACGTCATGCAACTCTTTTTCTTCATAGTGCCATGCTTGAATTCACGGAGCTCTTTATAAATGCACATTGCATGGCTCAATAATTAAGAGGTGCATCCCAAAACTTTCATCCAAATAGTGCTTATATATATAAAAAAAACATTTAACCAATTCTTTAAAACCTCTTCTATTTGTTCATTAATGCAACCCTATTTTTGCACATAAAAATTAGTTACAGGTATTTGCATAGAAACATTCATTCTTAGAAACATTCATCTGCAGAACTGATGTCACTTGTTTACAGTATAGACATAAATTGCAGATTTTTCCTTCAGTGTTTTCATCTAAAAATGAAAATTCTATCATCATTTACTTAAATAAATGTGAGTAACCTAAAATTACTTCTAATTATTGCCACAACATTTATATCTCACAAATTACTTGAAATAAAGTTCCTTCGAGCCACGCAGCTTGGTAAGTGGGGATTCCAGTACATGGCATGTTATTTTAAGCAGGTTTTGTTTGCATTCTGGGACCTGTGGCCACTATGCACTTTGTATTCCGACACCTTCCGATTTAAAAATTAAAGGATTAATTCACCCCAAAATGTAAATTGTGTGTTTTATTACTCACCCTTAGTCGTTCCTAACATGTAAGACCTTTATTTATCTTCTTGAACACAAATTAAGATATTTCTGATTAAATCCAAGAGTTATCTGACCTAGAGCAATGCAACCGATACTTTCAAGGCCCAGAAATCGTTAAAAATAATCCATGTGACATCAGTGATTCAACTGTAATTTTATAAAGCTACGAGAATACTTTTTGTGTGCAAAGAAAACAAAAGATGAGCATGAAAACAGAAGAAATAAAGTCATTCAGGTTTTGAACAACATGTGGCTGAGGCAAAATGTTTCTAATATACCACGCCTAATTATATTTCCATGACAAAATAAGCAGTGTTAATATTGTATACGCATGGATGCTAAGGGGGTGGAGGTTTTTATGCATTGTTAAGGTTAAAAGTGGTTCGCTTGAGAGAGCATGCATGTTTTTTGTGTGATTGTGCTGGGTTTGCCCTTGAGATCAGGGTCGGTGTCTTTCAGAACCCATCCGCTGGCACTGAGACTGGCATAGCTGGTGAGGAAGGTGGCACTGCTCATTTCCTGGCAGCTCTGTGCTTCTGTCCATAATGATGTTTAGGGCTATGTGCTCGTCTGTGCCAAAAATCTGTTCTATAGCATTTGGTGAGGTCTATTGAGGATATCATCATGAAGGAAAATGAAACCTGGATTGTCTGCAGCCACTAGAAGTTCAGCGAGGGGAGGAAATGGGACGGGAGGATCAGTGGTCAGATGGTGAACAGGGAAGGCAAACCCATAAAGACAGCCAGCCATCTGATCTGGAAACAGTAGTTCTGTCATGCTGGAATGTAGGCATGTTCTCTGAAGCTTTGGGTTTGTGGGGGTTTAATTATGCTTCAGATGAAACTGGCGTAAACAATCATACAGTTTCTCTGGACACGTTATAATCTCTTTATGAGATACAATGTGTCAAACTATGAGGTGTAAAATACAGCAGAAGAGAAGTGAATTTAATTTTTACAGTTTTAGGTTTTAGTCACAGTTTTGTATTTTGCCAAAAAACAAAAATTCTATATTTGTTCATGTGATATTCGGTTTAACGACAATTTGACTACATTGGAATCTAAGTTTAGTTATGTAGATAACATTTTAATTGATGAAAAAAGTGCATATGTAAATATGTTATATTCTATTTTGACCATATTTTTTATATAGTGAATACTGAAGTTACATTCAGTCAAGTATGGTGATCCATACTCAGAATTCATACTCTGCATTTAACCCATCTAAAGTGCACACACACACAAAGCAGTGCAGCCATTTATGCTGTGGCGCCCGGGGAGCAGTTGCGGGTTGAGTGCCTTGGTCAAGGGCACCTGAGTCATGGTATTGCCGGCCCGAGACTCGAACCCACAACCCTAGGGTTACGAGACAAACTCTCTAACCACTAGGCCATGACTTCCCCCATGTGTTAATAAGTGTTAATTCAAAATGTTTTGCTTTGAAAGACTGACATTAACACTGGTCAAGATGAGATCATAACAAGAGAACAGATAACAATGGTATTTTTACATTTTTATCAATATTTGTCACATTCCTTTTAGCTATTTTTACTAAAGGTTTACTAAAATAGCATCTGTTTTTAATCATCAAAAATAACTTGAATAAATTTGTGAAAAAGGGCAAAATTAAAACAAATATAGAAACATAATTAATTATTAATTTAAACACATTTTCAGACTTGCGACATAAAAAATGTCTTTTGACAAAAATATCCTGAATATGTATTCTTCAAATCTTGTATTTATATAGATTTATGCATTTTAGTCCATTTTTTACTACAGTTTGACAAAAATGTAGACAAAAACAAAAAATTGATGAGATCAAACAAGAAGACAACTGATGACAATTGTAAGAAAATGGACAAGACAAGAGCAAAAAAGACAGGAAAATTAAAGGATGATTACAGAAGATCAATTTGGTAAGAGAAGAGAATAACAATAAAAGAGGCAATAACACAACCAAGACAAGAACAAGCAAGAGGAGAAAACAAAAAAGATCAAATGAACCAAAATAAGATGAGACAAGAAGAGAAAGTGACAATGGTCAGCGGCGAGGAGCAGGAGAGAGGGCCGGGTCAAGGAGCAGAAAGTGGCACACTGAGGAAGGCAGGACACAGGAAGCGAGAGCAGCACTGAGCAAAGAAAGTTCAGTTTGTTACTAAAGCAATTTCAAGACAGATTTGGACGGCAGATGGTTGGCAGCGCTGTGTTTGTTAAACCAACTGGTCGGGTACATTAGGATGTCGGGGAGCAGCATGCATTGAGTCTCCATTTAGAACAGCCACACATGGGGGAGGGGAAGAGGGGGTGTCGGCCTGGCAAGCTGGTCAGGAAATAACGGGAGCGGTCACAGAGCTAATTAGCCCATGCATGGCCCGCAGTCACACACTCTGTAATGGGACTCAGGTATGTTCGACACCTCACACGGATGAAAAGACCTAGAAAACACTCAAGCTCCTTCCACATTGCATTTACTCTTATCAGTCTACTGCAGTCTGATCTGGCCCCTAATTTCTCTCACTCGATCTGTTTCTTTCGCTTTCTCTGTCTGTCTGTTCTTATAGCTGTTAAAAACATTGGCATGGGCCCTTGATGGCAAAATATACTAGCATTGGCAAACAAGGGTTATTATCATTAACTAAATCTAAAACTATTAAACACTGTTTTGTTAAATGAAATAAAGCTGAAATTATATAAATAGAATATAAATATAAAATATAATATAAAATATAAAATATAAATAGAAACATTTAAATCTTGAAAATTAGAAATGTTTCCTTGGGAACTGAAATGAGTAAAGGTTGAAGAACTAAAATAACTGAAAAGCAACTACAAATAAATTTATGAACTGAAACTGAACAAATTACATAAATATAAATTTAACTTTTATACAAATAGTTATATTATAAATATCAAATATTAGTAATATTATTCAATTTTATAGTGCATGTTGTATGTGTATGCCTAAAGTCTAATATTTGACAGAAACAATAAAAAATGCTACTACTCTAAACAACAATGGTTCATTCATGTAAAGAACATTTTTGAAAATAGTTTTTCTGTTTTTTAAAAAAGGATTATTTGATCCAAATATAAAAATTCTCACATTTAACAAGAAATGTAACATATTTATACATTTTTGTGCTGTCAAATGATTAATCATGCAATTTAATTTAATGTTTTTGTTTACATAATATATGTGCATTTACTATGCATAATCATGTCTATATATAAATTACTGTGTTGAGATGTGCTGAAGTTGTGTTTGCTCTCGTACTGTATCACATACCTTGTCAATGTCATGCGCTTGCTAAGCCCTTTGTTGTGATAAACAATAAAGTGTGTTCAGCTGAATTTAATTTCCGTTTTGTCTTAATGGGTATAAAAAAGGTTGGAATACAGTGGCAGTGGTCATGTGAAGCTCTCCTCATGTGAAGACCAAAGAGAGTAAAGACCATCGATTCTACCATGCAACTCCACCATGCAGGGACAATGGCAAGGGAAATAAGTATCGCTTTTGATTCACCCTCTTTTCTATACTTTGCTTTACTTCTGTTTCAGTCTTTAATGACCAACACACTATAGGCAGCGCAATCCTAACAACCTGCACACTTTGCCTATGTAATAGACTACTTTCTTTTTCTATTAGTCTTTGGAATTGTCAGTCTGCAGTAAACAAAGCAGATTTTTTTACATCTACTACTAGTCATTCAAGACTAAACCTCATGGCTCTGACAGAGACCTGGATCAAACCAGAGGAGACTGCTTCACCTGCAGCAATCTCCAATAAATTCACATTTTCCCTCACTCTCCATCTGACTGGAAGAAGTGGCGGTACTGGTCTCCTTATCTATAATGATTGGAAATGTATTCCAATCCTTAACCTTCTCTGGGTATTATCAGCTCCTTTGAATCACATTCAGTCACTATTACCCTTTTAGGATCCATTTTGTAGTTGCTTATCGACCCCTAGGACCACAAGGTAACTTCTTGGATGAATTAGATATGCAATTAAATGTAATTGTATAAATATACATGCATATATTTAAGAAAAATATGTTGTTTATATATTAAGTATATTTATATACAAATAATATGACTATAAATATATACATAACTATTTTCTAAATATATACTATTTGTGTGTATTTATTTATACATAATGAATATACATAGTACACACATATATTATGTAAACAAAAACTTATTTTGGATTAATCGCAATTCATGTTTTGACAGCACTATTAAATGCATAATTTTACATTTATCACTCTGATTTGAATAAATTATTGTTTTATTGATTCATTAAAAAATCTGACTCAACAGAATGATTCAATGATTAACTTATGAATCAGAATTTTTTTTTACATTTTCTGAAAGTGAATAATGAATTTTACTCCTCACAAATGACTTTAGTAGACAGATTATTTTGCATACATATATAGTCATATGGATCACTTTTATGATTTCTTTGTGGTGGGGAATTTTTCAGGTTTTATCTTCATTCGCTAACATTATATTGATGTTGTTGGAATATTCTTTAAAAAAAAAAATTAGGATTTAGTCACATTAGGAATAACACTAGGGTGAGTAAATAATGACAGAATTTGTATTTTTGGGTGAACTGTCCCTTTAAAAATCAATTGGCCATCATTGGAAGGCCACAAAATGAAAGTAAAAAAGCCACAAACACCTATACACCTCCTCTGATACACCTCCTCCCTCGTAATTACAGCCCACATTATCCATGGGAGACTGGTGGCGAAGGTGCGACTGGGCTTTTACTGCGCTAGCGTGTAATAGAGTGAGGCTGCAGTCGCTAATTAAGGCCATTGTGATTTCTTGCAGACATTGACGGGGAGGTGTAATTGGTGGAGTGCAGTCAATCTCCTGGATTTTGCTCAGGGCGCACAGAGACTAGGTAAACCACACATGTGGAGGCCTCGGAGGGGAAAAACCTGTCTTTTGTTAGCCCTTAATTGAGATGCTAATAGATGGGAACATGCCATACCAAGTTCTTGAGACGTGAGGACAGAGAGAAGGAGAGAAAGTGAGAGAGGGTAAATGAGCACAAAGGCAGGGGGGTGGACGGATGGAGTCCTGCCCCCTGTGGTGGGACACACTGCCCCCTTGTGGTTACTTTTACCAACACTTTATGTAGCAATATGATACTTTGCAGAATGATGCTACAGTCTCTGCCAATTAACCGCCTATAAACAAAACAGAAGGGGTATGACCAGGATATTGAATATTGAACAGTCTCACAGAGGTCGATAAGAGCAAATCTCCGTCATTTAAACCCTGAGTAATCATCACTCTCTGCAGTAATATGGTGTGCTCTTGAAGCTGCTAGCTTATGACATTCATGTTTAGCTTTGAGAATTAGCGGGAGCGTGATCTGAACGAGGATGCCTGGTGTAGGTTAGTGGTGTAAATGTGTGCAGATATCGGGCTTAAATGAGGGCAGAATCTGGTAGCACACTGTAGTGTTTATCAGGGTTATTATCATTAACTAAAACTATTCAACTTTTTATTAATTAAAGCTGAAAATATATAAAATATTAGATGAAAAAAATAACTGTACAATTAGTTAACTTAAAAAAAAAAAAAAGGTAATAAAAACCGAATAGTAATGTTTAAAAAATATTTACAAATTGAAATGAAAAAATTCAAATATGAGTTAAAAAATGATTATTATACATTAATTTCTATGTGCTGAGATGTGTGACTTAAGGTTCCTGTGAAGCCAGATTTGTAGAACTCTTGAAAAAAGAACTATTGCTCTCATTTTGGCATTGGTCTATTATTATTCTTCGCTTTGAACTTTTTATCCCTATGGTGAAACTCAATGAACTTTGCATGTGTGAAGGGTCTGTGGCTAATTGCATTTTGTGTAATTATGGGATGGATGGTTGCCTAGCAACTAGATGGTTAAATTCACAATATTCCACTCCGATGGAGCTAAAGACTTTGAATATCACACAAGAGTCACTCTTCTCATGGGAAACAAATCTGCCCCGAGGAGTCATATATTTCCACATGAAATTTTCTGTTAGTACTGTACTGTATATTTTAAAATCTTATGAAGCACTAATCTTTTGGAATATGTGAAAGGCATATGTAAAACTGTGAATTCAACTCAACAGACTTCCAGAAAACTCCCATTTCCAATTAATAAGGATGTTTTTACATTTTACAAAATTCTCTCAGACAGTGCTATTCATTTGCATTTTTCCATGTCAAGCTAAATTAACACATTTTAAAATATACTGGTATATAATTCTGCCTTCAGAAAGGTAATAGGGTTAACACTTTTACAGTTTAATTTGACATTACAAGCCTTGTGCTACTACAACATGATTCACAGAAATAAAATTCTAATTGTTATCTACTTTTCACAAATAAAATGTAAGATAAAAGTGTGCATATATGCACACGCAAACACACTTTTGATAATGAATTGATAATAATAAAGAATGTTTCAGATCATGTCAGACTAAAGACTGGAGTAATGACTGCTGAAAATACAGCTTTGCATCACAGAAATAAGATAGAATTTAAAATATATTAAAATAGAAAAGTTATATTGAATTGTAAAAATATTTCACAATATTACTGCTTTTAAAACATTTTTGATCAGATAAATGCAGAGATGTTAAGCATGAGACTCGTACCAATCCCAAACACACGGTAAAAGCTGCCGTTAGCTGCGCCTTGCTAAAGTAATTTAATTATACACTAAGTGGAATCATATCCAGCACTGTTGCCCCACATCACACGAACACCAGTCGCAAAAATCCTAAAAAAACACCCACAGCTTTCATTCCACCCTTGCAGACACTATTTATGATGAAACCAAATCTTCCCTTACGCAACACAGATGGGCCCCCAACCCAAGACAGGAGTCCCTCATCTCCAGGATCCTCCAACCCCCCCTCATCAGTCTCCCTCTCCTGTCCCTCACTCATAATGGACCCAGCTGCCAGTCAGACCAGGCTTTATTAACCCCTTGCCTTCTGATACTCATTTCATTGTGGCTAGGGGTCAACAGCTGATTAGAACACCGGTGAGGCGGCACTCTACAGACGACCTTCGACCCCTGGCAGCTTCTCCGTTTGGGCAGCGGGCCAATAGGAGGCAGCGCGGCCTCCCTTGTTGCCATGGAGACAGGGCCTGCCGAGGTGCAGATGGCTTGGCAGGGGGTGGAGTGGGTGGAGAGAGACAGAAAGTGCAGACAATGGAGGATGGAGCGAATAAGACAGAGAGAAAAAGAGAAAGGGGAAACGCAGTTAAAACATGGCCAGTAGAGGGAGCGTATGTGTCTGCAGCCGCTTCAGAACAGAAACACAATGAGAAATGCAGAGCCTTGTGCAGCTAAAAGCTTCTTTGACAGCATGCAGCCTTTAGAAACTCTGTATTTTCATCTGAGCAGCTAGAAGAGAGTGCTGCAGGACATATTTAATGCTTATCCTATTGAAATTGCTTTTGCAGGCTATATGTTCGGACTCTCAGAGATCACATGGTATATGTCTAAAAAAACGCAAGGTGATTTTTTTCAACTCAAATTCTTTAAACAAGTTCCTCTGACCTTATCAAGCCATGTTGTATCACCAAATAATTTGATACATTGACTATATTGAATACAGAAATGTCACTGTTATCTAAAATAGTCAATGTTGCTTCTGTTTGACCAAAGCAAAAAGATACTAGTATTGGCACCCTTGGTAAATATGAGCAGTGGGGGAAACTCACAATATAAATTAAATGTTTTTCTCTAGTTCACGTTAGGAGGTGTTTGGAAAACACTTGACGAGAGATCAGAGACCATTCCTTCATCCAGAATCTTTCCAGATCCTTCAAATTCACATCTCCACATTGGTGCTTCTTCTCTTCAGTTCACCCAGTTCATTTTCTACAGGGGTTCAGGTCAGAGAACTGAGATAGCCATGGAAGAAGCTTCATTTTGTGCTCACTGACACATTTTTTTGTTGATTTTGATGTTCGTTTTAGATTACTGTCCTGATGAAAGATCTAAACATGGTCCATTATAAGATTTCTTACAGAGGCAGTCAGGTTTAGATTTTTTTTATCTGTTGATATTTGATAGAATCCATGATTTCATGTATCTGAACAAGACGTCCAGGACCTCTGTCAGAAAAATAAGCCAACAACATTAAAGATCCAGCAGTATATATAACCGTGGACATGGGGGAATTTTTATCCCTGTTTTCACCAAACAGTCACTTTGTTGACTGCAAAGTGGGTTTGCTACCAAAAAAGCAGTTTTTTAATACAGAACAGAACTATTTTAGATGGCCATAGAGTGGCTCTCATTTCCCTTGTTCCGTGAAATTTCAGGGCAAGAAAACAAAATAATTAACACTGAAAGATTCTCTAAACAAAAAGGCTTCTCTGCCAAAGCAATAAGAAACAAAAGGCTTTTACAAAACAGGAAAAAAAAACATTATTTTATTGTGCAAATTCATACAGCAGAATCCATCTGCTAGTAGTAGTATATAGTCCCTTACATGTAGACTAAGGTTAATAGGTCTCCTCTTTGGGACAAAATTCAGTAACCAATCAGCATCTATAAGACCAAACCTCTGTAAAATTATGATTTTAAAAAGTGCCTGAATTTGGAAGTAGGAAGCTGATCAGAAAGTCAGAGGCCAATGGTGCAGACCACTGGGAGTCATCATCAGCTGGAGCCAGCACGGCGTGAAAAAAAACTAATCGCACCCATATGTTTTTCCCGCTCTGAGGCCTGCGCCCCCTTTTTCTCATCCCCTGAGTCCGCACACTGTGTGTTCCTTCATTTAGACACTTCAGTACACAGGACTCAAGAGTAATGATGGTCTAATGTCGAGTCTGTAGCCAATTTTATATAAAAAATTATATTTTGTAAATATACTTTAAAAGAGTCCAAATGAATGGTATATTTACCATTTTTCACTCATGCCTGAGCACTCAATTTTATAATATCCAAAATTAATTTCCTGTGATTTGCTATCTTAGCAACTGATGGAAAGATTGTATTTATATTATTTTTACAAATCAGCTTTATCCCTCTACTCATCCCTCTCAATTGTTAACTAAACCAGATTTGTGGTTGTGTGGCCAGTGAAAATGTGGCAAGTAAAAATCTGAACAAAGTGAAATAATGGCCTGCATGCAGAAAAGAAAAGCCATATTGTCAAGCCCTGGTTGCTGATCTCCAAATCATTCTCTATCCTGCTAGAAAACGTCTTAATATGCCTATGAAATAAGCAGTTTGATTGTGAAAGGCGAGGACTTTATTTGTGAGCATGTGTGAGTGTGTCTGCGAGCATCGCTGTCCAGTGAGATCCATCCCTTCTTCAAGGATCAGTTGCTGAGATACCAAATGCACCATATCACAGGAATAGATATTGGATATTGTGTTCAGCATTTGTTCAAAATGGAGGGCTCTGGCAAAAGCGAAGAGTGACAGCGCCGTTCATTTGGGCTCTTTTGATGTAGAAAGAGAGGCTGCAGTAAACCCTCGGTTTCAGCAAGAAAGCAGCTGACATCTGATGTGACATGCAAAGAAAGCAAGAAAGGACACTGGGATGATGAGACAGTCAAGGTCATCTCGTCGTAAGTGAAATGTGTCTAACGCTACTCCGTCCGTAATGTGTCCAAGCGTGAATACAACAGAGTGCTTCAGTGAGGTACAGAACACACGACTGCTGATTTCATCTCAGACTGTGGACCTATCTGAGGGAATGAGAAGATAATCAGCCCAAAAAAACACAAGTATGATCATACACAAAGGGGGGAAGAAAATGAGACTACGGGGTACGGTGGGGAAGATTAGTGCCTGTGAGAACCACAGTCAGTTCCTCTGCTTCTATTGTTCTAATAGGCTTCGCTTCGACGGAAAGGGTGGGGTTGTTAGCGTGAACTGCATGCAGGTTTGTAATGCATTGCACCACCGAGACCAAGAAACCTCAATTTTCGGCTCGACAATAGAGCCGTTCTGCAATTAGAGAAAAATATATGCATAATGCAGATGGCAGCGTTCGCACTCAGCGCCGAAAGGCTTTGAACCTCCTCGTTCACGGATTTGAAGGCTCCCTTCTCCAAGCTGTCTACGAGACAAACAGAATTACTATTTCATGTGTAAGATTATATTTCCCAGCTTTGCAGAATCTTGTTTCATCTGGCATAGATTTGCAGGTTATCAAACAGAACAAGAAGCGTTGAGGGCTGTAATCCTCATTCCTCAACACCTGTCATTTCTTACTGTCCGCTTGGGGACCAGAGGTGTGGGCATACCATTAAAAGAGGGTCGTGGTGATACAAACAGCTTTTGTTTTCAAAAGCAGTGGTTGTCAGCTGGTGGACGGCAGGTCTGTTCTGATAAGGTTGTGGATTGGAGTGAAAATACAATACTTAGCCTTGCGGAAGTGAAGAAATTAATACTATCACATTAATATTCCAATACTCAACAAAAACAGTAACTCTAGTAATGATACTATTTATAATGCATTAAAATAAAATAATATTATGAAATATCATTAAAATAATGTGTGTGTGTGTGTGTGTGTGTCAAGTTAACACATTAATAATTATCAATTAACACGTACATATACCACTACTCACACTACTCACATATATATATATATTATATATTTATTACATATTATTATGTAATAAATATATAATATATATATATTTTTTTTTACAAAAGTATGCAATATATACATTGTTATTATTAATAATATATACAAATGAATAGTATATATATGTATATATGTATATATATATATATATATATATATATATATAAATAATGTCAATAATAATTTCAAGACAACCAATATTATTTTCAGGGACATTTTTGCTTTTGGTGCTTGATGTCCAATGACAAAAAAAGTTCTGATATCATAAAATTGCATAAATTTGAGGAACATACTAAAATGTATTCATATAAAATCTTCCAATACAACATTTTGATGCTGCATCCTACATGACAAAAGAAAATATTTTCAGAAAAAAAAGTAGATCAAAATACATAAAAATTGTCAAAAATATAGTGCTAATATAGGTTTTTAAATACATTTACATAAATACATATTTTCAGTAATAATTCCAGTAATTACAAGTACAAGTACAAATGTTTGTTTATAATTTTTATATATATATATATATATATATATATATATATATATATATATATATATATATATATATATATATATATATATATATATATATATATATAATTGTTTTTTTTTTTTTTTTTTTTTTTTTTTTTTTAGTACTTGATGTCCAAAGTAATATCTGGATCCTGAAGCCAAACTAGTTTTGAACCACTGATCTCTGAGGGTTGTTTGTATATGGAGGGGACAGATTGAGGGATACCTTCTGATATTCATCTTTGGAGCGCAATGCCTGGTCAAGCTGTTCCTGTGTGTAAGCGTAGATGCTTGATCGATAGGTCGTCCCAACATCGTTCCCTTGTCGCATTCCTATCAAATAAAATGCAGACTTGTCAATGTTAAAAACAGGGTGTTTGAGGATCTGGTTACAACACAAATTTAAATGGGTTAACTACAGTACTCCTTGATATTCAATGTTAAACTATATATAGACATCTGAGAAGTAAAGTAAGTCATTTAACCCTGATGTAATCGTGCAGCTCAGCCACTGAGTGTGTCTTCTGTGGGTCCAAAATATGCATCTATTAGTACTTTAATCTCATGGGAAACAAACTCCCAATCAACCAGATATGAAATCTTGGGAAGAGTGCGGTTTTAATTAAAACGGTCCTATCTGTTCTTGATCCAGATACGACTTCATAGATTCTGCATAGATATTTTTGTTGCATGGGAAGAGGGCATTAACAATGCTGAAGAAGCTTTACCTCATGCGAATGTACATTATTTTAAACGCTTCTGAGCAGTAAAACCTTTCTTTCATTTCTTTAATAAACCAAAACCGTAAAGATTTTAGTGTGAACATATATAAGAACGAGCAGAGTGTTAGTCAACCACCACAGACACAATCAGGGCATTATACAGGCCATCTCCATCAGTCTGAATGTGATTTGATGGTCGAGACACTTTAATCTCTGTTCTGAGTCCTCTGGTCATGATTGCAGCCACTCAAACTGTTTCCTCTCCTCTTTGTGAATTCATGATGGGCCTCTCGTAGCTCTCGGACTACTGGAACTTAAGACTGTATTAAATTAAAGAGCTGCTCTTTTTACTGGCTTTTAAATGGCTTTTTGTGCTCAGCCTTTCTTTAATGAACACTCTGCTAAACAAAACTTACTGTCTACTGTATTGGCTTTCAACGGATAATGAACTAAATATGATCTTAAAGGGAAAGTTTACCCTAAAAGGACTTTTTTTTTTTCATTTACTCAAAACCTTTCTTCTGTGAAACGTAAAAGACAAAATGACTAAATAAATAAAGTATCAAAAAAGTTCAGATGCCTTAAAATTGTCAAAAGGAACAGGCTAAAATGTTTTGTTTTAAAATCTAGACAAGAAGGTGAATGCAGACTATCCCTTTAAGAATTTGAGAATGTGATGGAATAAAATGTTACCTTGTGTAGGATCGTGGCTTTCCCAAAATACCTTCAGCAACTGTGCAAAGTTGATTTTCTCAGGCTCATAGACCACGCGAACCACCTCTGTGTGTCCTGTTTTACCTGTGTGAGCAAGAGAAGCAGAGGTGACCGTGTAAACATCATCGCCAAAAGAGTCACGTGCGTGCACACACCCTCGGGTTAAACAGAGGTGACCCGCCATCCCAATCCAGTCAGGTCATCAAGGGGCACTGATTTTGGCTTGACTGGCCACATCTCCAGCGACAGGGTCAGTCCTCCATATTGATTACCTTTATGTGTCTTTTGACCCTTTCAAAAACATACAAGGGCAGTCGATCTACCTGTGTGTCATGGCATCAGCTGGGTGCTTTTCTATAAGCTCTCCCTTTCTTAGACGGACTCATAAAAACAAGAAATTACTTTGAAATGACTCATTGCGGGTTAGCAAGCATGGAGGAGAAGCACAGAGGAACATCAAACAAACACAAGCACAATACATTATGTACTCAGCCTGAGGATTATGCTCTCTTTAAGGCTGGAATCAAACAACAGCACAGCCATTAGTAGCAATCGAAAAGCAAGACATGAAGTGGATCAGACAGATATTAAAGTGTGAATTGCTAACGCCTTTTCCTTTCCGATGTCATATAAAGCAACAAACACGAAGCAAAACTTAAGACAATTACTTTCAATTCCAATAAGGCCTGTTGAAGAAGTTAAAAACACAATGGAGGAATTGACTGCACCAGCAGATAGTGTAGTGTTGTTTATTTCCACTCACTTTCTGCATTGTTTTAGAGTCCAATTCTCTAAAAATAATGCTAGAAAGGAAATAGCACAAAAACACAAAAATGCTAATTGCAATTTGCATGGCACAGTCTTGAAAACTGATTCTGAATGTTATTTTTGCACTTTAAAAAATTTTATTGACTTTGCGGTGCTATTTTAGAGCATTTATCACCTTGTTTGTGGTTTGCAATGAGTCAGAAAATAAAAAAATTATGTCAACAATAGAAAAGAAACTGATATTTTTATTCAGAAAGAACACATTAAATTGATCAAAAGCGACAGTATTAACTTTGTCATTGTTACCAAAAATTCTACTTCAATCAAATGCAGTTTTTACTCACCAAAAACATTCATAATAATAATAATCAACATTCAAAAAAAAAAAATTAAATTATTTAACTTATTTTTGTGTAAACTACCCAAAATTCATCTTGGTGTTTTTTTCATATGTGTGTCTGTGTGTTTACATTAATTTGATTCCAGTAAACTGGATTCATCTATTTTCTATATTTGGACTGTAAGCAAAGCAGTTTGTTGCAGATGAATCACAGAACATGAACCAGCTATGACTAGAACCCCAAAACTGTAAAACCAACGTCCTAATTCCATATCTCCCATCATTAATTTATTACCAAAGAAGTCTGCTTAATAATCTCTGCTTCAGTCTTATGGGGGGCCATCCTCTACGTTATCTCCAGTAAATCTATATTGCTTTGATATTAAAAAAGTAATAAAGGACTAACCTGTGGGGTTATTTTCATTACCAAGCAAGACAGCAGAGGGGTAGTAACATTATCAGAGCTCAGATATGGAAAACCAAAGCCGTGCCATTGGCCATACACCCAGGGCTGTCGCTTCAATTCACATCTATACACTCAGCATTGTAAAAATGCATTTAGTGGCCCGCTTGTCACAATGTTCCCAGGACTCCCTCACTGAAGACAGCTCTGCATACACCCGAAATTAAACTCAGGCCCAAGTTGAAAGGTATTAAAACACTTGTGTTGTCTGGGAACTACATAACGAATGTTTATTTAGCTGTTTTTTATTATTTGAAACTAAAAAGTTCACAGCGTCATATGCAGAATAAGTCAGTCTCTTATAAAAGATTTAGCTTTTAATCAAAATTGTAGATGGCAGTTTCATTATTGACTAAAACAAACAAAACTAAAACATTACAAAAGAATTTCATTAATTAAAATAAATTAAACATTAACTGAAATTAAATAAGTCTTCCTATTTATTTATCCCTATAGTTTAATATTGTGACAAGCAGGCCACTAAATGCATTTTTACAATGCTGAGTGTATAGATGTGAATTGAAGCGACAGCCCTGGGTGTATGGCCAATGGCACGGCTTTGGTTTTCCATATCTGAGCTCTGATAATGTTACTACCCCTCTGCTGTCTTGCTTGGGAATGAAAATAACCCCCTTTTTTACTTTTTTAATATCAAAGCAATATAGATTTACTAGAGACAACCTAGAGGATAGCCCCCCATAAGACTGAAGCTTGTCTGTGAACTACATAAAGAAAAATAATGTAAATATATATATATATATATATATATATATATATATATATATATATATATATATATATATATATATATATATATACCATATACCATATACTATATACTATATACACTATATACTATAAATAGCTGAAATAAAAATGCGAAGAAAAAAATAATAAAATGACAGAAACAAGTTTACTAACATTTGAACTGAAATGAAAAAAAAATTAGCATGTATGTCTTTGAATTACATAGGACAAAGTCAAATGCTCATTGTCAGAATTATATTTAAACCATGCAATTCTATACAAAATTACCTTTTTTTCCTCACCAAAATCTAATTTCTACATTACTTGGATTTGGCACTTGGATATTGGATTTTTTTTGTGCCCATCTATCTCTAATTATTTTTAGAGAACAGATTTAGAACCACACATGTGCAGTTTAAAATGACTGCCACAGCAACAGAAAGCAAAAATGTACATTTTCTGCACTCGTTGTAACCTTTTGTCAGTATTTTATGCAAATGTTCGTACATGCAGCGATAAGACAATGGCGTTCTAATGGAGTCATAAGAGCCCACAGCATTATACTCGAACTGCGTTATGCATGTTGGCTTATGGAAGAGTAATGAACCCACTGAACCTGTTCCCACACTTCCCACTCCTCTCTTTACATTCATCCAATCCTCCCTCCTTCTCAATTTATCTTCCTCTTGCTCTGCTCGGATTTCTTCCTTTCTACATTTCCTCTTTGAAGCATCTCACCTTTTTTTCTTCCCATTTTCCAGCTTAAATCCCTTTTTTCAACCCCCCATTTTTTGGGTGTAATCCCCTCACCCACCCCCTCACCAGGGTGTGCCATTCAAGACAAGCTGAAGTTCGACCACAGGCGGCCATATTTGCTGCAGCTTGAGACCGGAGAACTCTATCTAAGCGAAGGTACAGATGTGACGCAAGTAAGTGTCAAGGGAAGTGCCTTTTACCGACCATCAATACAAGCGGGAGCAGTGAAAACTACAATCCAATGAAATTCAGAGATAATGGTTATGTGAGACACTGCAAAGGCACAAGCACACCATCGTCTCATGTTCTCTCTTTGTGCAGCTCTAATTCTGCATCGCAAAATGGGTGAAAAAAGACATACTATAGGCTGCTTCCATTTTAAGGTGCCTTCTATGAAATTAATGAATTTTCTAGTCTACAAGGTGAATTTAAGTATTTTTGTAAGATTGTAAATGTTGTGCACTGTGTTAATCAAAGCTAAATTAATATATTTTAATATATATTAGGATATAATTATGCCTTCAAATGGGTCTTTTAGAAAAATAAAATAGGTACTAATATATATATATATATATATATATATATATATATATATATATATATATATATATATATATATATATATATATATATAAGCAAATTATAAAAATTATTAAAATATAAGCATATTATAATGGTTTCTAAAAGATCACGTGACCTATAAATAATGCAAATATATATATACAGAGAGAGAGAGATAAAGATTAATAAAAAATAAAAAAATTATCTAATGCAGCAAGGTGAAGTTGAGAAGAAAACATCAAAAGAATAACTAGATATATTATCAATAATGTTTATATTAAAACAATAAATATTGAATCATCTAAAGTTTTCTTTTTTTTTTTTTTTAAGATAAAGTACTTCCTAATCGAAACAAAAATGTTATGTTTAGCTACTTTGAAACTGTATGTATTGTGAAAAGCACTTTACCAATAAACTTTGACACAAATGCCACACATTTTGTAGAATGACCCATAAGATGCTATTTTCTATGATTATTTGCATTGGTGGCTTTATCTTTAGTGCATGTTTCTGCTTGGCAGAAATGTCTGTACCCTTTAATCCCCTGTTGACACAAGCTCTTGTGCAGACAGGACTGAGATTAACACAGAAAGAGAGAGAGGGAGCGAATGAGTGCATAGACAAAGCGAGAGAGCATATAAGGATCATAGCACTTCCCCTCCCCCTCACATACATGAGCAAAATCCTGCATATGATTCTATCGCTCTGTTCTCAAACCTAGTAGACTGCCTACATTTAAGGACATCACACCCCAAATGCACTGCAAAAATAATTCTAATAATCCTGATGAATTTATTTCAGTAAAGATGTTGCCTCATAAGGTAGCTGCCTATGTAGGACGGAATGCAGCTCAGCAGGTCTAAAAACAGATCTTACTGAAAAAATAAGATACTCATTAGCACACAATAAGAGATCATATCTAGGAGCACTCCAGTCTTATCTTCTATTTTCTTCTAAAATCCTGTTACTTGTTTCAAATGGATGTCAGCATTCAAACCCTGTAAAAGAACAGTGTTGCCAACCATTTCAGCACCGGCATTGATTTCAGCACCAACCAATGGACAGCTCCCTCTGAGTTTTCAGCACCCCGCACAGTATATAACAATTCTGCTTGTAGCAAAAGGACCACCTGCTGAATTATCACACCCAGCTATACAACAGCTTCGATTCTGAAAACATTTGGTTTATAAGAAAACGAGGGAATTTAAATATATGCCCTGCAGTAAAAAGCATGTTTTGTCGTCCAAACTTTGGAGTAAGGAGTGGCTAAGCATACTCTGTGAGAGGCCATTAAAGCAAATTCATTTGATGGTAAATCATTGTGACTGAACACTAAAGCAGTATACAGGGAAAACTTGGGAGATCAAAGCCCAGGCCTGTCATTCTCTTCTAGTCTGAGGAAAACTCAAAGTCTGAGCTGAGAAAAACTTCTCTTTTTGCTAGACTAAACACATCAGGAGACCAGATGTAGAATTATTTTACTCAATTTTGTTCTCAAATTAATAATTTTCATTTTTTTAGAGAATAATTGCAAAGTAACAAAAAGAAAAGAATTGTGTTAATTTACATAATTTCAGCAGCCATTACTCCAGTCTTCAGTTTCACATGATCCTTCAGAAATCATTCTAATGTGCTGATTTTCTGCTCAAGAAATATTTATTATCATCAATTTTGAAACATGATGAAGGTCTGCTGCTTAATATTTTTGTGGAAACCGTCATACATATTTTTTAGGATTCTTTGATGAATATTTATTTGAAATAAAAAATTTTGGAAGTCTTTTTACGGTCACCTTTGATCAATTGAATGCCTCCTCACTGAATAAAAGTATTTTTAATAAAATTAAATACTTTTTAATGGCAGTGTATATGTTCTGGCCATCATTTTGGATTGCTGCATTCATATTGTTTCCTCTCTTTTTTTTTCTTTTTTTTAAAAAAAAAGGAAAATCTTAATATTCTAAATCCTAAATCCAGGATAAGGAAGTAGAAGCTCGGATAATAATATAATATAATAATAATAATTATTATTATTATTATTATTTTTATTATTATTATTATTATTATTATTATAGGCAAACATCTGGCATAGTTAAGACAAATCCACCGATGTCAAAAACTCCCATCTTGATTATTTCATTTGGGTAGAATCTTCATGGTGATTTTTGGATGGGCAAACCTCAACAGTATGAGCATGTGTTATTTTGTATTAGTATATTAGCCAGTTACCAGATTAGTGCTAAATTAGCAAGATGTGTTATCATTTTATATTCATATTTATATATATGAATTCCATCTGGATGCCTGCAGATGTTACAGAAAGAACAAGACTGTAATTACCATATGAATTCTCTACAGAATTCTGATTTCTGCTCTCCAATTAAGGCATTTCTTATTAGATAGATAGACAGACAGACAGAGTTCTCTCTGCCAATGGTTTCAAAGCATGAGAATTCAGCTCAGTATCTTCCAACGATGCTTGTAATTACACTCTTCTGGATAGAGATCTCTGCTGCTTTTCCTTTTAAATCTCCCTTTCTTCCAGCTTAAGTGTCAATGTCCCAAGAGCCTCCTATCACCAATGGATTTACCCTAGCTTTAACTTCCCTCCTTCTTTAGTTCTTGATATTTCTCAAGCATCCACAGTTAACACAGCAATCACAATTTGTGTCTGTCCTACCAAATGTATTATGTGGAAAATCTGGTAGTTGTACTGCACGTCTTGATTATTTGCTGCTATATATTTATTTTTTACATTTCAACTTGGTCAACACCAGTTGTCATTATGTTCGTTATTTATAATCGTCAAATTGTGTGCATATTCTTTATGTGGCTGGAGCTCCACAGACAAAGAACAAGAAAATGCTATAAGTTACACAAAGCTTGGAAGAGGTATTCAGTTACTCATTTTTCAGTTACTCATTTTTCACAAAATTTCAATATTGTTAAAGTTGAGAGTGGCTCACATACCTGTGCACACCTCTTCACAGGTGGGGTTTGGGGTGTAACCGCCAGAGTAGCCCACTTGAGTGGAATAGACCCCATTTTGCCTCCAGAACTTCCTCTCCGCTCCCCAGAAACAGCCCATACCTGTGTTAAAAAGAGAAAATAAATATTATTTACTGTATATAGAGCCATAGACCATAACTAGTCTATAATTGAGACCAAAAAACATAATATTTCTAGTATTGGAAGAAATTACAAAGATAAGATGTTCTGACAACATTAACTGTACATGTACATATTTGATGGAAATGTAAGTCCACATACATTTCATGCATTGCATGGAAAATCAAACCCATGACTTTGGGGTAGCTAGCACTATGCTCTACTGTTAAACACAAAAACACAAAACAGCAATTTATTTAATTGCTGTTAATCAGACAGTAACTGGATAAGATGTCTCCTTTGGGATACATTAAAATAAAAGGCAATTTTCTGCCACTATTTACTTATCCACATATCTTTCTGTATATGTGCTTGTATATGTTGTTGTTGTTTTCCAATAATTGTTTTGTGGTTTTTGCCATAGCAAAGTAGTTCAGTGTTACCATGGAGCTTTCAAGCTCAAAAAGGACAAAAGGAACATAGAAAAGGTCCACATGACTTCCCCTTCCTAAAAAAAAAACAAAAAAAAACAAAAGCTATTGTATGGCTTTAGAAGCCTTTGAATTTAATGCATGAGTCATAGTTTAGGCAGTTTAGGCTGCTTTTTTATGCTTTGGAGCTTTACAAAAAATAGAAACATTCTAAACATTGAAAAAAAATGTTTGATAAATAATATCTGACATGAGGCTGACTAAATAATGACAGAATATTAATTTTGGAGTGAACTATTCTCTTACAATTACAGTGTCTAAGATTCTGCAGCGTACATTACCATTTAAAACTATGGAATAGTAAGATAATTAATTTTTTTATGAATTATTACATTTAATGAATCAAGGATGTAGTTTATTTAAACACCAAATCAGCATATTAGAATGATTTCTGAAGGATCATGCAACACTGAAGACTGGAGTAATGGCTGCTGAAAATTTGGCTTTGCATCACAGAAATAAATACAATTTTACAACATTAAAATAGAAAAAACTTAATTATAAATGCATCAAATAAATGCAGCCTTGGCAAGCATAAAAAAAGCATTAAATAAAAATCTTGCCAACCACAAACTTTTGAATGCTAGTGTTTAAATGTTTATCTGACTTTTCCTCCGAGAATTCTCTTCGCTGTGTGTTCTGCTGGGACCGAGTCTCCTCTAGCACCTTCCCACTGGTGTTAAATCAACCCCGAAAATTCCAAGCTCCTTATTTTAGCTATGAATTTACAATCCCATAAAACTAAAGACTCCTCCATAACGCATTTACTCAATGCCAATAAAAACATATCAACCACCATAAAACTAACACCCGCTGTAAGCATTTATTACCAAATAATACTTTCCCTCTATAACAGTAAAAATAAATTAGAAGGTAACTAGTATATTGTTATCTACCACAATGTCCCATGGGTGAAAAGTAATTCAGTTGTTTAAAAAAAAAAAAAACGAACACGACTGTCGGCTTGACCAGATTTTTCTGATTTACAAGCTGCTGTGGAAAAGTGAGCATAAGGCGCATGATGGAGAATCTAGAATCTGGAGCTCAATTACGGCGGCCCATTGGGACGCCCAAACGCCAAGACTATAAGAGGACGCTTTCACACAGGGGACGTCAATGTTCAGTAAATGAGGGTGAGCACTGTGCATACCATCTAGAGGGAAGAAAATGAAAATTTTCAAAGAGACAACGGTAAGAGTTACCTTAGTAATAGGTAAGGTAAGGCTCTCTGTAATGGGGAGCTGTGATTTGCAAAGCCGCATACAATACGTTTAATATTATTTTATTTGTTTACAAAGGCCTGTGATAAAACAGCCATTTAATGCCATGATGAATTACACAGTTTGAAGCCGAAATAAGAAAAAAAAAAAAAGGAAGCTGAACAAATGCATTTATTAAAGAGATCCTAATCAGCAGTCTGCAATTAATCGCATACCCCTCCCATTTATTTTCATCGTCCATTTGCAGCTTTGGTTTTGCAATTCTTCGAGGGGATGAAGGGGTGCATGAGGGGGGACTAATTACCTTCCACTGCCAGTTGTCTTAGCTGGATCTACCCCCACGCCGATGACACACACACACACACACACACACGCATCTCTCGGCTCGGATCACTTACCGAATAAGACCATCTGCAATCCCTCTGGGAATGGCGGCACTGTCCTGTTACCATTCACGTCGTGCTTAGCTGCAGGACACAGGGGAAACAATGGAGAGAATGCCCTTATAAATCAACACAATGTCAACAGGATTTCATAATGTGCTCTTCTCAACACAACTCACTGTAGGGAAGAAACTCCCAGGAGGAAAGTGGCTCTATTCCTACGCAGCTCATTAAGTTCAACCCTTAAGATTTGGGTTGATTCCTCTATCTTTCACTTTAAGAACACCAGGAAGACAGGAAAAGGACATAGGGAAGGTCAAACAAGTCATTTTATCAGGGAAGGTCGAATGATAGTCTTTTATTCCATCGCGTGGTGGATTTTACAGAGGGGAGGGGAACAACACCTGGCCGGATTAATGTATGTCAATGCGATGTTTTAACATGTGACAGGGATACAGATGGGCTGAGGCATGGAAAAACGTTGCGTGGATTAAAATAAATGGAGGTCACCGAGTTCAACATCTGGGCGCAGCCATGCCGAAGCTTCGACATGCACGTACTGTATGAGTATGTTGCCATGGCAGCAGGGCATGCCAATGAAGCCAGACGGATGGCAGACCTACATGCCATGCAGCAGTTCACTGCATCACTCATGGTCACACTCTCTTTGCAAACAGGAGTTTGAGTTTGAATTATGGGAAAAGCTTCAAATGCTAAATGAATCATGCTCCACAGGATTTGCGTACTCAAAATAAATGTTAAATAAATAAATATTCAACCAACTATTAAATATGTTCCTGTTAAATAAATAAATAAATACTCAGTCCATTGTTGTTTCTGTTAAATGAATAAATGTTCAGTCCATTATTGGCTCTTTTTTGTCAGTTAAATAATGATCAGTCCATTACTGACTTTTTTTCTGTGAAATAAATTGTTAAAAAAAAGAAATGTTCGGTCCATTATTGACTATGTTTTCTGTTAATTAAATAAATACATAAATATATACATACATATCTTAAAATTAATAAACAAATAAGAAAATAAATGTTTCATCCATTTACTTTTTTTGTTAGATGAATACATAAATAAAAACAATGTATGAATGAATGAATGAATGAATGAATGTTCAGTCCAATGCTCACTCTATTTTCTTTCATTTCATAGTCATATCCTCTTTTTTAGTGTAATCTGTCTACATAAAATGTGTTTGCATCCAAAGTCAGTGGTGTTTCACAACAGTCTTCCTGCAACATGGCTGTGGTAAATAATAAATTAAAATTAAAATCCTAGGTGAAACAGAATGGAAATCTTCTTTTGGCACAGTAAACCTTTCCATTTTAGAATTAAAATGGCACTTGAACAATGCAGTAAAAGAGAGGCTTTCTGTGGAGGCCACAGCTCTAATCTAATCTGTGTAAGTGGACTGAAGAGAAGCATTAGAACAGACTTCATTAAATCACTTTAACATTCAGACTGTCGGTGCTGATCTGTTTCAACCGCTCAACACTCTCTTACACCGTTCAGTACACTGAGCGAACTTTCCATGTAGTCTCTTAATTCAACATAAAGAGACAAAACACTGTGTGTGCGAGAATTCTAAAAGAATTAGAATGTTTTAAAGGGATATTTTGCCCAAACAAAAAGTCTATCATCATTTTCTCACCCTCATGCCAGTTCAAACCTGTGTAACTCTTGTGCAACCAAATTTAGTGTGTTTTGGCTTTTCTTTTGAATACAATGACAGTGAGTGAATCTGTGACCATAAAAGAACCATAAAAGCGTTCCTATGCAGATCTATAATAGACTGTAGATCAGTCTATATTATATTATAGATCAGTGGGTCCATATGATTCACACACAATCAATGTATCAACTAACAAACTCTTTCTCAGGCTTTCCTCAAAATGTCTGTTGTTGTAAGCAGGTAGGAAATTCCATGAACAGGGCGGATTGCTTTACAGCAGCAACAAATGCATGTGTACAGCTATCCACTGTAATCACAACAGTGATTATACTCGTCTGTGGGGGACTCCAAAATTGCAAAAAACACACAAGGCTACATACAGCTGCTGTACTGTACATTTTTGCAGTCCAGTCAAATGTGTGTTAAAAGGCAATGAAATGAGAACCAGTTTATTTGTCACATTAGAAATGGACAAGTTGCACAAATATACCAAATTCAAGTACAGCACAGTATGTTTGCATACTGCACATTGTAGTGAGGTCCATATACAAAATCTGTAAACTATACACAGTATACACTACAGTCTTTTAAAAGCAAGCCATTCAGATCAGCCACCATATGTTTCTCAGGCCCAGTCTGCAGTGCGTATGAATAGAGTGGAATAGTGATATTGATCTGCAGTGCGTCATTCTGGGAAAAAAAGTAGCTTTCTTTACAGTAAGGACTGGCAATAAGGAGTTGATAGTTTAGTCAGTAGCTGCACTTTTGCCTTACAGTGTGAGAGGAGTGACCAGACCACTGCCCACGCTGAGCTACAGAGCTTTCTATTACCCTCTCACCACGCTCCTGCTCTCTAATGGTTAGCACTCACCTTAGCTGTATTTCAATGCTCTAGTGTATGGTTACACCTCAGTCCATTCCATCAAGTTGAATCCAAAGCACTCAGCTCTCTCTGTGTGACCTCTGAACACAGACACTGAGCTTGGAGGTAGATCTTGTGAAAAAAATTAAATAAAATCCTGTATATGAACTTACATGACCTATGAAATTACTTTATATATTATTATATATATATATATATATATATATATATATATATATATATATATATATATATATATATATATATATATATATATATATATATATATAATGAATCACTAAATGAATCATTCAGACCTTAATGGTTCAAATGATTCAGTGCAAATAATGAAAACTATACTTCAAGACTCATGTGAACAAGAACTTTTTTTTATTTGTACTGTACACAAGAACTTATCTATCTGCCTGTATATCTATCTATCTATCTATCTATCTATCTGTCTGTCAGTCTGTCTGTATAGATAGATAGATAGATAGATAATATGAAAATAATGATTAAAAAGTAACAATTTTAATGTCATCTAATGTAATAACTAAAAAATATACTTTACATATACAATCATATTTTTAATAAAAAGTATATTTATTAGTTATTTATTCTTACTATACAGTATATATATAAAATTATATACAAATAAACAAAAAAATTATAATATAGAGAAATTATGATTAAATAACTAAAAAAAAAAATCTTGATTTTTTTATTTATTTTTCCCAGCGAGAGTTTTTGTTCCCTAATGCTGACAGAAAAGTGTTGTCTGTAAGATCTTAAACCTGCATTATAGAGAAGTGCAGCTGAGGAAAGCGGCAGGCTGGCATGTGTGTTTATGCCTGAACCCCTCATTATATCTAACCAAGAGACCGGGAGAGATCTGCCAGCAGACTGTAAGGAAGCCAGCACAGAGTCCTCCTTGTTCCTCCATTTCATCCCTCACTGCAGTGTGTAAAAAAGCACAACTGCACCTAGGCCTTTTCTCCGCCGTGGCTAATGCCCACCTACAACATCTCTCTACTTTCATTATCTTAATGCAGAGCCGGTAATTGCTGCCTTTCTAGAACAACAGAAGAATATTCATTAATGGTCGGACACCCCCCACAGTCAGATAAACAATCTAAATGTAAATGTCAGCAGGCAAAGACAATGAGTCGAGACAGAATATTAATGGCTCAAATCTAAACGTGGCACGCTTTCCTCTCAGCCGCAGATATTGGGGGAAGAAAGACACAACGGAGGGGGAGGGGAGGGGGGTATTATGAAGCATTCTCTCCATCCCTCCCTCTTCGCATCTTCCCTAAAACCCCCCTTGTTAATCCAGTGCCATGTGCCAAAGTATTCCCTGCCACCCTGGTCCTTTGATTCGCCCCTCCCACAACATCATTGAAATTCATATATATATAATGCTTTACATTGTATTTAACATTTATCATTGATCACAAGCTCTTTTGGCTTTTCTGAAAAAAAAAAAAGCAGGCCTTCATTAATGGATCAAGAAAGAAAATTAACATCTATTGGCTCTCAAAATGACTTTTTCAAGTTCAAGTATGAATACAGAGCCGTGCTTAGATAATTTATTCATTAAAACCAAGAAAATGATTAGCACAAAAACATCTTTTTGGTGCTGCCTAATTATCTTGTTCTTGACAAACAGAGAAAATAAATTATTCTCACTCAAGCATTTGGTGAGGTGGATTTCATCTAATAATTAACACCTGCAGAAGAAACAGAAGCACGAATTTGTAAATTAAATTTTCTTTGCATATGCACACCTCAAGCGTTCTACTGGACGAAGTTTACGCAGAGACAACTTCATATGTGCAGCTCGTTTCTGCTCAGTAGGTTTTTTGACAATCATTTCTGAAAAGTTGTCCACAAAAATAGACGCTCCCAAAAGCATTTTCATGAATAACCATAACTTCACTGACATGTAAATCTAACATTTATAAGGATGGAGAACGGTTGAGCGCATGGGGTCTAATATGCAAGACAGTGCCATGACAGTCCCACCCCTGAAGCAAACATTTCCGCTCTCTTAGACAGTTCTGTCCGGGTTTTGGATGAATAACTAGGCTTCCTAGGAGCCCTTTTCGTAAAGCCGTAAAAAATCTGTCGGAATAATGAGGCTAATCACAGGAAAGTCTTTATTCGTGCTGGCATTTGCGCTCTCTGCCAGCCAATGCCATTCCTCCACAACGCTCTTCGAGTTAGTGCTGCTCTATTTCAGCTCCACACACCATAGCTATAAATATTCTATTAAATATGTAGAGCTCCTTAAAGAAAACCAACTTGGACTGTCAGACAAATATTAAGCGGTATTTAAGTCACCATTATTTATGATCACCAGTATCATTTGGTGCTGTCACTTTAAGCTCATTTTGCCAGACGTTTGGGATAAACAAAGGTAAGTGTAATCCAACAGGGGCTCAATTATTTTAAATATCATCTTTCAAAACTTTCATGATCTGAGAGAAGACACAAAATCCATCACTGTGCAGGGATCAATCTGGGGTCTGATTCTTCGATATAATGAATGATCTTTTTAGACCAGTGTCGACTGAATCTGCTCTCATCTGGACAGATTGTTAGATGCAGCGGTGCGGAGCTGTATTAATCTATAATAGATAGAGTATTGAGTGATCCACTGGCTGAAAATTCAAACTAGCAGCATAATATTCCCTCGCTGTTGCTTTGAAGATCCTGCAGGCATGGCTACACTCATTTACAACCATGTTCATAGCTCTCTGTTTTCCTTCATCAGGTCTCCATTGATCTATCCCAGCCCTACCCCCACAGCAAATACTGGCTGAAGACTACGCCACTCACATTACTCTATCAGCTCTAATCAAGTGGGGCAACTACCTAAAAGTAACAAGTTATCAACATTCATCATAACATAAATTTCAGTTGAATGGTTCTTTCTCTCCTATCATTCATTCTAGCAAATCTGTTCATTTGATTCAAATGAACAGATTATTAAGTGATTCAAGCACATGCCAAGTTGTCAGCATGATGCTTTTCTGAGAGGCAAGAGTTAGTGACAAAAAACTGCCTGGACAAATGTTTCCAAGCCGAGGCTCATTGATTACTCTGCAGTGACTTTAATGAAGGAGGAAGATGTGGTCAAACACCCAATAACATTTTGTGCAGTGGAACTAGCTGCCAGAAAGGACTGCCAGTAATAAGTCAATAGTATTCCTCTATGAATAGCAAACAATCAAAAACACTATTCTTTGATCGCTATTGCATTCAGATGTTAACATATGACAGTTAAACACTGAAGCCTCAAGTGTACACTACATGACAGAAGCTCACTGGCCTTTCTTGCTTTAAAGTCTGTGACAAGAAGTCTTTTATCATAACTAAGGGTCACTGATGCTCTTCTACTGTGGAAAAAAACCTCACAATTTAGTCAGAATACACAATAACTAATGTGAATCATTAAAGGAAAAGACAACCACTGTAGTTAAAACATTGTTCTCTCTTTTTTTCTGTGCATATCATACAAATAAGTGACCACAAGCCCACGCTGGTTCTTTACAATGTCAAGAACTGTCTTGTAAATGATATATATATATATATATATATATATATATATATATATATATATATATATATATATATATATATATACAAAAACACACACACATACACACATTTACCAATCAAACATTTGGGGTTTTCATGATTACTGAAAGATCATGTGACACTGAAGACTCGAGTAAATTCAGCTTTGCTAATACAGGAAAAAATAACATGTTAAAATATATGTTATTGAAATTTGAATGTTATTTTAAATTGTAATAATATTTTACTACTATTTTTATTACCTTTCTGATTAAATAAACAACTTCTTATAAAATAATTATTTCAAAAACTAGAAAATATTTTTTGTTTATATTTTTAGTGAAATTGTGATCGAATTTAGGACTGGTAATGTTTGGACACACATTTTGATCCACTTAAATTATATGCCATTACAGTCACCTTTAACACTAAAGGTAATGAATACATGACATCTGAGACAATAAGAAAAACTGCAAAATTAACACAGGGATGAAGGATGGATTTGAAATACTGAATAATGCTTGCTCAAGCAACTTCAAAGATCACTCCAGGAGATGTGTGTGCGTGTCGAAAGAAGAATGTAAAAACAGACCAGCAACAGTGCAGCTCTCAGCGCTTTTGTTTCCCCCATTCTGTGGTGAAGAGAGCCTGTGAAAAGCGATTGGAAATGGTTGTGCAGAGGGGATCAGTCTATAGCGAGTGCTGTGTGTGCAAGGCGATATGCTATCTCAGCCTCGCACCTCACCTCCCCCTTCCAATGGCTTCCTCCGTGCCCACAGATTAGCAGGCCCATGAGGCCTGGGAGTCAGAGTGCACACGCAGCCAGACGACAGCCCCGCGACTCGGGCAGCGCGTGCCTCGCCTCGCCCCTCCCCCCTCCAGAGTCTCTCTCCATCCCCTTCCACCCCCATCCTGACTGCCTCTATTCAGAGTGACAGTGATGAATGGGCATGCTAGGCTAATGGCGGTCTGTGGCTGATTGGAGCAGCCTCCTTTCTTTTTAATAACAGACCCAGTGGCCGTCATCAGCTGCATCATTTCTTCACAACGACCGTTAGCACCATTACGGCTATTGTGAGCCATAATAGCAATTATCTTAGTGGAGTGAGAGCGCCTTGATGCAGGGAACAGCCATTACGATCTGAGAGTGCTACGCCGGAGACTTGTGAGTGGCAAACATAAACAGCAGGTAAACGCTAAGAGAAATTAGGTGAAATTAGCTTGGCTACCGTTCTTCTTCAGCCAGGCTTCTGTAAACAGTTTAGCAAAGAAGCCTTTCAGAAAGGATCTCAAGAAGACACTGAATGAGTTGTGAGCTGACAAACATGATAAAACAGAAACAATCCTGCGGTACTTCAGAATGCATAGGAGATATTCCCTGTAATAGCATGGGAGACTTGATTTCATTTACTCACTTGATCCTCTTCCAACTCAATTCTGTGTGGGTTTGATACTCTTTTAGCTTGCAATTCACTGTACACGTAAAATTCATACACATCTTTTGAACAGTCTACATCCTCATCTTCTATCTAGAATCTTCATATATAGTTGGTATTCAGTAGGTTTTTGATAAAAAAGTTCCTTATCACATGTTTCCTTCTGCAGTTTTGTATCTTATCTTATATCTTTTGGTGTTATTCTTTAAAAAGAGCTTCAAACTGGTTGGCAGTAGGAGGTTAATTACTTTTTCTCGATTGAAAAAGGCCCTGTTGGAAAGCCAGTCACCTTCAGTCCTTGCACTTGTGCCCTTGCGCACATGCTCTAATACATGCACACACATGTTCCACTGTTTTAACCCCCCTACGGTATGCATTATGTATAACTAATTTCTACTTTTGACATACCATAGGTCCAGTATAAATGTAATTGGAGAAATTATGCTTTGTGACTCTATACCACAACAGAATAAACAGTTATATTTTACTAACTAACTAATGACAAACATTAATAACTACTGTAACAAATGTAAAGCTTGATGTTAGTCAATGTTAGTTAATGCATAAAATGTTACAAAATAAATGTTACATAATGCTGAACTGTGAACAAAAACATCTATTTAACCTATCAATGATTCAACACAAAAATTCAGATATAGCAGAAAAGTGTAGAAATATGTTTAAATGTATAATTCCCTGAGAAATTTAGTGTATTTTCTCTACAGATGATCCCATCTAAAATTACATGTATTTTACAGCATTTTATTGGTTTCTTTAAAGGTTGATGTTTTATTTCCAAAAAATTAAAATGAAAAGCGGGAGATTGATTTCAAATAATTTACTACTAATGGAGATGACAAGCTATGTAAAGAGCCAAAATTATCCTTACACATGCAGAGTTACATCAATTAATAAAGAAAAAATGCTCATGCAGATGTATTTATTGTTACATCCTTGATTAAACACACACATTTACTCTAAACATAAATGTATTCAGCTAAATTACACATGACAAAATATCCTGGAGTGACTAGAAGAGTGGATCGTTCGATGAGGAATGAATGAGCCTTTATAATACATCACCAAGATGGCCAGTTTGTCGGCATCAAGCATCTAAACAGATGAGGCTCTGTGGGATTGTACTGCATTGATTCCTCAGCAGTGGCCATGATCGGAAATGAGAATGCGGTCAAACACCACAAAACATTTGGGCAGGGACCCAGCACTCTGGAGAGTCATCAGGGTTCGTCTTAATTCAAACTAGACAAATACTAGATTGATCTACACTGATGTGCCTCAGATTATTAGAACTGAGTTTGAGCATAATGGAACTTTTGCAAGGACACTTAAGAATATATGTATATTAATGTACTAATTTCACATTTGTTCAAGTATCCCTGCAGCTACCAGGTTTTCTGATGGTGCTTACCAGCATATTTTACATTTTTACATTTATACTGTTTAAAATATAAGATACATATAAGATACATATAGTACACTGAGTTCATATTAACTATTGATAACTATGATGATTCTACAGTAGTTGTATTTATTTGAAACAAGAGAACGCGAGTCTGTGTGATAAATATCCAGTCACGTTTACCTTTTTTGGCAAGTTTTCATTTAGTTTCAATAGGAATCCACATGATTGTGAATCTTGTATGACGGCACAAAATATTTGGCAAGTTTAAGTTAATTGCGCAAATTTGTCATGCTGACCAACAGAATAATACTTAGCTTGACAGTCACTTTTGTGTGAGCAGTGATTCATAATTCTTTGCAAATGTTTCAAACAAAAATCTTCCAAATGTGACAATAGTGCCACTATTAGCTGAATGAACAGATCCGCAGATGTGCAGAATGAACGCCATGACTACCCAATCAGAATTCAGTATTCCTGAGAGCCGTGTTTTCAAAATATATAAAAGCTAAATATAAAAAATAATGTTAAAAGAACAGGATAGACTTACAAAAAAGGACATAACAATCTTGATACAAGCTCCACAACATATGTATTAACTACCTATATGCTCACGGCAATGGATTTCTAATGATTGAGAAAGATAAAGTTAATTCTCAAGGCAACAATGGTGGGAAACAAAAAAGATCCCATAAGAAATAATATCAAACAACTTCAAGCCAACACTATAGCACTGTCATTTCAGGCTGAATTATTGGTCTACGCTTGATTTATTGCTCTGTATATGTCTCTAAACTATACACAATTTTCAAGCAGTAGCAATAACTTATACACAAGAGGGTTCAAAAACATATTACAGAAGTCAGTTCTCTCCGAAAATATAGTTTTAAAACACATGGAATAGATGATGTACTTATTGAATATGTCGCACAAACTTGACCCACAAGAAGACTCCGGTACACGTCGAAACACAGGACCCAATCTTTTTCTATTTTCCTAAAAGTGTAATTCTAAACTCCAACAACAGCTTAACAGCCTCCTCTCAAACAATCTTTCTCTCAAGGTCATGAGTCTCTAGAAACAGGCACTATTGGTTTGTTTTCTTTTACAGGGCCATAAATGCAGTCCACTCATTAAAGCAGTGCTTCAGCTGCACAGGTGGTTAAACTCAATTGTACTGCGTTCCAGCCTATGGTTCCGAATGAGATAGAAGAGAGCTTCCACAAATTAACCTGACCCTGAATATGTCTGGTAATTGAGAAAACAAACCAAGATTGGTAAAAGCAATACACAATAAATAAATACAAATTTATATTACATTTTTGAGCATGTAGTTTATGTCTTCAGTGTAAGACATAAACATGTATAATCTACAATAACATTAAAATATATTTAAATATAGTTGTGTACATCATGTGTGTTTGTAATATTTAAAAAGTGTAAATATTTCACATTCTGTTTAAAGATGTTTAAATATTTAAAAATGTGTGAAAAATTGAAATAGTAGTAATAACAATAATTATCATTATTATTATAAAATAATAAGTTTAAATGTGACATTTATGATATACAGTTTAAATGATAAATGTAAAAAAGTCATAAAATAGAATGAAAAAATTAAATAACATGAAATGTTAAAAACATGTATTAAGAATATACATTTATTATTATTACTATTATTACTACTACTAATTATAATAATAATAATAATAAAAATATTATTTGTATTTTATTATTATTATTAATATTACTTATTTTATAATAGTTCAAATATATATATAATTTATAATATAGTTTTTTTTTCATAAATAAAATATTTGTCTTGGTGCCAGTGAAAACATGGCAATTAGAAATCTGGCCAAACAAGCAGCCAAGGAAAAACTTATTGATAGCCCTGCTTATAAATACTAGAACATAATAGTGGCTGACCCTGAGTATTGTATATTTGAGATGCATCCCTGTCAGACTCCGTCCTTCCTATTGTCATTTAAATAATGCACAATTTCTATGGTTGAGTCTGGAGTGATTTGATTTTCCATGCAGTCATGACAAATAATTTATCAAATGGCGCTTGGTCTGACTGATGTCCGGTCAGCGGCTATTATTCTGGATGTTTTTGATTGACAAGCCCTTGAGAGATGGGTGAGATGCAGCAGTGCCACAGGAGTTCAGACTGTTACTGCTGTGCCTCTTGTTAAGGGTCCCTCCGGCTCCCTCAGGCCTTGCCCTTTGGTCCCTCTGCAGTCTAGCAGCCTCCCTGTGGACTTGACTTCGATCAATGCACGAGGAAACCCATTAAGAGCCACAACACCAAGAGTGGACGGGGGCCAAATGCACCCTTAACAAAAGCGAGAGTGGCCAACATCAGTTGAGTTAAGGGGTTGTGAAAAATGAGGTGTGTGTGTGTGTGTGTGTGTGTGTGTGTGTGTGTGCTGGGAGGGGAAAGGGACTGGGGGGTCTTGCTCTCTTGTCTATAAGGAACCTCACAATAATGTGGCCCTGCAGAGCCTGCTTTGTCAATGGCTGCAAAGAAAAGGCTCTGAAAGGACTCGGTGCACTGGTGCAATTAGCCAACTATGGAGCCAAATATATATCTCAGATTCTATCAAGACAACTTGTATCCCATTCAGTTAGTTCTCCCCACAAACAAGCTTTTGTGCTGCCTTGAGGTAGAGGCTCTGTGAACAGGTGGCTTATCACATTTGTCTGAGGTCTTAACTTGACCTCTTCAAAAAAGTAGATAAAGTAAAATTTAATTGGTTTGCTGCCAAATAAACTACCGTTCAAAGGTTTGGGGTTGTGGGATTTTTAAAATTCTCATCAAGGCTGCATTTATTTGATAAAAATACAATAAAAACAGAATAATTGTGAAACATTATTGCATTTAAAATGAAAAGTAAAAAAAAATATATATATATTTATTGCTGTGATTGCAAATCTTAATTTTCAGCATCATTACGCCAGTCTTCCGTATCCTTCAGAAATCATTCTAAAATGGCACTTTGGTGCTCAAAAACTTTTTTTTTTTTATTATCAAAGTATCATTTTCAGGATTATTTGAGGAATAGAAAGTTCAAAAGAACAGCATTTTTGACAGAATCTTTTGTGAAAATGTAAGTCTTTACAGTCTACAGTCTGAATACTAGTATTTTTTTTCAAAAGGATCTCACAAAACCCAGACTTTTGAATGGAAACGGTTCATATAAAAAGAAAGGTGCATGAGGTTAAATTTGTTTTGTAATTTACCTGTTCTTCTCCAAATCACAACCACAAAATAAAAAAATTTAATTGACTGCTCTGAATCGCTAATGCTTTCCATACCTGTATACTAAACAATATATATCATAAACGCCACAAGTACTTAATGTTTACAGTGTCACTGGATAAAGCACCAACTGAGCGCTGATCCATGGGAATGCTAACAGCTAACACCAAGATTTCTCCAGTCATTATATAAACCTCTTTGGTTTGTATATTTATTAGCAAGTAGCAAAGCTACAAAGAAAACCACATACATTTCAAGTCTGTACTATATATGTTAGGGCCATATTTGCGTACAAATATCTCACAAAAAGTAGATTCACAATACAGTCCTATGTATATATGCCTCAGAAACATGATTAATGTTATGCAGCCAAGCTAGATGGCTAATGTTAGCTGATAGGCTGTTGATTATTTGGTTGGGTTACCAAATTCCTCATAAATACACATTACTATATCAGTCCCTTCAGGTTTGTTAATGTTTTAATATGTTTGTAGAACCACATGTCTGTTTAGCAAGTGGCAAAATGACAAAGAAAGTAAATGTTCCATAACATGTCTGTTGCCACAGTTTCACTGCTAACATTAAATACATTCCAACAACAGATAAGGAGAAAGTTGGTTTACTTTGAGCCCATGCTGCTCAAGTGCTAATAGATGGGTGCTAGTCTCTGCCCAGCAATCAGGAGCTCAATAAGTAATAACCATTCACCTTGGCTAGTTCCACACCATTACACCAGCACTGCTGATGACTCAGGAGACACTGCAGACGAGGCAATCACTGACAGACTGCGGGAGGGGGAAGGAGGGAGGGATGGAAAAGGGGTTGAAAGGAAAGGAGGATGAGGAGGAAAAAAGGAGAGTAGGCACAGCACGAGAAAGAAGAATGATGACCTGAAAAAGAATACAAAAATGAAGGAAACCGAGAATGTTAGACTAATGGAGTACTGACAAAAGAATGATGAGATGCTATTATGACATTTCTGGATGAAGCTTTTCAAAGAGGGAAACTGCTGCATCTTCTCACAGCTGCAGTGTAATTGCAATGCTAGTCAACTTGAAAAGGCCTTATATTATGGCTTCTCCATCCTGCATATTCATTCGGATGCATTCCTACACCTATGTTCATCCATCTCCTCCTCTGTCACTGTATCCACCAGTAGGGTAAACATACAAAGCATTTTAAAGCAGATCAGTCCACATGGCAACCATCTTGGTCTCCCTTGGGCATCTTTTTCCAGTTATTTGAGCACACAGTCTGCTTGAATGCAAAAGGACGCAAATCTGAAAAAATGCTAACAATAATACATTTTGCTTCTCAAAATCAGACCATGTCTTTTCAGAATGGTTTATCTAATACTCTCCGATGACTGTATGCAACACAGATGGGACACTATGTGAAGTCCCTTTGCATATACTTAAATACCTGATAAAATGGTTTTGCTAGAACAGGAGTAGGCACGTTCGGTCCCGGAGAGCCGTAGTCCTGCAGAGTTGTGTCCCTTCATGCAGTCCCATTTGTTTTTTATTCTGGAAGTAAACTAATCTTTTGACTAAACTGTTCAGCAACATTCTCTTCAAACTTTTGTTTTACCATGATGACAGCTGACCTGAAAGAGAAACTGGTATTTACAAAACAATTTACAAGTGCCTCCTTAGGGCAATAGTGAGAATATAAAGTGCAAGTGCATTTCGGAGCACAGCGATGTGTGAAGTCATGCTTGAATAGATGCATTTGCTTGTATAGATGGTGAATTATGTTAGGTCAAGCTCTCTGAACTACATTTAACTTGCATTTTCATCTGTGACCATACATTAGCCTTTATGGAAGTACCAAAACTTGGATTCTAACATTACGCATGGCTCTTATGCATAGCCCGGTCATATAGGGGATAGAGAATACATCACCGGTCAACCAGACACTTGCGTCATTGACCATCAACACAGACCACAAGTGCTACTGATAGCCTCCATCTATATCGCAATGAATTTTCAGAGCACGATGTCCTTATATACCACAAAAAACAAGGCCTGTTCGATGGCTCTCTGCGATCAGGCATGCACTTTGATCCACGCCTGTGTCGTCTAGTGTTAGCGACACAGCGTCTGTTTTTAGTAAGAGCTGATGAGAGGAGCGGCTACACTCTCAGCTATTACAGCCCATTGTTTTAGCTGATTATACCAGCTACGTGTCTGCAACACTGCCAACACATCATAATCAGACAAAAGAGGCGAAACAAAACCGGCGAACCTACTCATGGGAAGAAATCAGTGACAACTCGCACTGTACTCTAACACCATCTGGCCCTGATCTGCTGTCATGCAGAAAAGGATGGAATGGATAGAATTCCTCCAGTGCTAGTTTGCATCACCGTGATGCACAGAGAAGGTTCGGCCTATATGGACCTTAAGAGCACTTTGTCTGGAGGTGAGTCTAGTCTCTTTGTGCAAGGAGGAAATAGTAGGCAGTCATATTGCTGACATGAGACTCTGGCCAAGCTCTTATCCTTTACAGGCCTTGTGTTGGAAAGGCCATGTCATCCAGGATGCTTTTAATGTGCTGCCATTAAGCTGGTCAATAGGTTCCCAGATGTCCACCTCTTCAAGAATGAGATCTGGTGCTCTTTTGAAAAGTCCAGCAGTTGATTGCAGTCAAATGTATAGCGGGAATGGTGACGGACTGAAATATTGAGATTGCATGAACTCAACACTGAGGCAATGTTCTTGTAAGCATAATCCGATGAGAAAAACATGGGCGGACTTGTGGAACATCTTCGTATGCAGCTCTGTCTGAGAAAACAGCATTCAAAAGGGAGAAAAATCGATCCATAACACTTTCAGAACACTTTAGCTTCTTATGTTACGCTGAGAATTGCATCCATTTAATAAGTAGGGGCATCTGACGCCTGATACAGACACACGGACTCACACGGTTTACCATACAAACATGTAGTGGAATTGCAATGGTACCCTATAAATCATGCCATATGTCAGAATTATGTGTTAATTACTGTAAATATTATATTATATTATATGATGCATGTACGTGATAACTAATAAAATAATAGGCATTGGTAGATGCTATTAAGGGGCTCCAGAAGGGCTGCACGATTAATCAAAATAAAACTGAAATCACAGTGTGGCTTAAACAGCTCACGGCTTTAAATCATTATGTGCTGCATTTGTCAGAGTGAAGTGTGTTCTTTTACACACGAGCAGCTCATGATCCAATGTTTTCAGTGTCTCAGAACGTAATGACAAACACAGCTTTAAACCTGTGGTTTTCCAATAAAAGCCTGATGGTTTAATAAATATTATTATTGTATTTTTTGTTGTACTGTAATATACTAGGCCTATTACTACTAATAATAATAATATTTTTTTAAATACAACATAATATTTTTATGTAGAATTAATAATAATTATTATAATAATTATATTTTTTTATTTTTTTATTATAACAAGATATTTGGCCAAATTTTACATCCATAGAAACAAGCAGCAAACTTGGAGCTTAAAAAAAAATTGCTCACATTAAAAAAAAAAAAAAAAAAAAAACGTTTTAACGGAAAACAATTTCCCCAGCCTTCCTGTCCTTAAATATCTGTGTTTGTGATCTTCATGTTAGATAAAAAATAAAAAAAACACTGAAGGCAGTAAGCTATCTAAGGCACAATTTCAGATTTTCACAATTCTTCCTGTTACACATAATTTTGGAGATATATTAGGATATATTAAGTATGATCTTTCCTTTTCCTTAAGCTTTTGTGCACAAGCTTCAGCCTCCTCTCTCCCACTAAAAATAAACTGAAGGTAAATGGCCTTGTATCATCACTGTTCCTACATTAAAAAGCATCCATAAACGAACCATATGAAACTAACTAACAATAAACAAAGTTATGCATTCAGAGAAAAAGAGAGAAAGCAAGAGAAAACAGAAATGTGCCTAAATGCGTGCGTTTATTTATTTACTCCTAGATTAATACAAAAAGCATTTTTCATGGCATTGTGCAGGAATGCTTTTGCACGAGTGTGTTTGTCGGCCACGTGCGGGAATGCTCGCTATTCAGGACCCTCTCTTGTGACACTGTAAAAGCTTTGGACTGCCTCAAAGAGAGAAAAGCCTTATTCACTAGCAGAGAAAAGGACAAAGCATTTCAGCATGTCCCACAGGGACGGGCCGAAGCGGCAGTTTGTTAATAACACAGCTTAGTAGTGCAATAAAACCCACTCAGCTAAAGAATCATTAGAAAATAGCCCAAGTCCCTTTAATTGTAAATCACCTTTAAGAAGTGCCGAGAGAGTCATCGCTCAGCACGTCCAATGAATAAAGGAAAAATCCATTAGCTGGCAACTATTTTATAGGATATAGAAAATTCCTCAACAAAAGCCTGAGCAGAGGATGAGGCGGTCAGGCCGAGCGAGTGAGCGGATGATGAGGGCGTGAGAGCTGTGTGCGGGGAGGGGTATTCCCAGCAGGCAGCCTGGCATGTGCCAACCACTCATGTGTCAGCCCTGCATGCATCCTTCTCCCGGTCAGGGGGCCTGATTTGGGACAGGACCTCCAGGGACAGCCCGGCTTGTGTGGAATGGCCACAGAAAGCTTATTAGAAGTAAACAGACTGTTCTCTAACATGCCAGCCTAGGGATGTAAACAAACACATATAAATACACTCACTAGGGCTGATGTGGACTAAATGCAGATTATTTAATGACCACACAAAGAGAGGGATTGTATTTGGTGGCTTTGATCTAAATATTCAGCTTTTAATCATGTACAGCTATTTATATATCTCCTGTGTTATGAAAAATCAGTCAGCATCTACATTGATTTAAAAGTCTCCCTGTTAGAATTACATGGATTTTGTGTTGTCTAATGAATTCGGCTGTAAGAATTTTGTCTTTCTAAAACATGCATCTTATAAGGGCCACGTTTGTTCAGTAGTCAGACTATACTGGTTGTGTTCTATGTTTCTGAGTCACAAAAAAGAACTGATTCTTAAGATTTTAAATTATTTTTTAAGAATCTGTTCGGCAGTTGGACAACGCTGGTTGCACTGCATGTTTTTGACTCATTAAAAAGAACTTTATGAGTCCCAAAATGAAAATTCTGTCATCATGTCATTCCAAACCTGTGAGACTGCTGTTCATCTTCGGAACACAAATAGTGGTCGACCGAAATTGTTTTTTTGCCAATATCTTGGAAAGCAGGGTGGCCGATATAATTTAATTTAATATTTAAGAAATTTGAAATCAGAATGTTTTCAAACAGAGAAATCAGAGAATGTGAGCACTGTGTGTTCAGGATGTGCAAATTCTCAGTGCTGTCAAAATAAAAGTCCTGGCACAAATGCATCAGCTTATGCCAATATTTGAAAAATACCAAATATCAGCTGATATATCAGCCTTGGGGATATATCGGTGGACCACTAAACACAAATTAAAATATTTTTTTATTAATTCTGAGAGCTTTCTGACCCTCCCATAGACAGCAATGTAATTTCCACGATCAAGGTCCAGAAACCTTTGTCTCAACAATTTGACTCCTCCGCGTCACCCTGGTGCCATTCTCAAGCATAACCAATGAACGGAAACAGCAAATGTTGTTCTGTGTCAGCTGCTCCACACGGATATGACAAATAGTTGAATAAAGTCATGGTTTTTATTTTCGTTGAACACAAATAGTAATCTTGTAGCTTAGTAAATTTACAGTTGAACCCCGATGTCACATGGATTATTTTACCAATATCCTTGCTACATTTCTGGACCTTGATCATGGTAATTGCATTGCTGTCTATGGGAGAGTCACAGAGCTCTCAGAATTCATCAAAAATATCTTAATTTGTGAAGATGAACGGAGGTCTTAAGGGTTTACATGAGGATGAGTAAATAATGACAGAATTTTCATTTTTGGGTGAACTAGCCCTCTAAAACAACAAATTAGATGAAATCCTCAGAAGTCAACAAAAATCTAAATCCGAAGCCACAAATACATAATGTAATCTAAATACATGTGGTGAAGAAAGCGGCCACTTTTATTTGATCTGTTTGGAGTAAATGTAAGCGCAGCAAACAAATGCACATTTGAAGTCAAGAGGAAGATTGTTTCAGTTGGAGGCTTTACTGTAAGTTAAAGATGAAAGAATCAGATTGGATTTTTTTTCTTGTTTTCTCTCATCCTCCTACTTGCCATTGTGTGGCGCAGCTGAAACCTTGAATAAAAGATGTGTGCATGTAGCAGTCAGCTGCTTTCCTCTGCCAAAATAATGGGTAGCACAGCGCTGGCTGTTTTACTGCAATTAAGGGAGCTAAAAAGATAATTGTCTTAAAAGCATAAGTCAGTTGCATAAGGTGATACTGCTCATTCGTTGTGGTGCGCTGAAGACGCCACATTCCATTATCTCTTTGATATATGACTCTCTTGTCTGCAAAAAGGATGCCCAGCAAACTGAGCTGTCGGAGAGATGTAGTAAATATCCTAAAGCCTGTGGTATAATATTACATTTACTCTACTACCAAATAAATACTCATAAGCAATATCATACCTGCTGATCCAAATACCCTTTTCTGTACTTTTTCCTTTGTTTTGTGTATAAAGTGCTATTCCAAATAGGCAATTGTGCAATTTTAAGGGTGGAAATGGGCCATGTCAAATCTTACCACGGGCACAACACTAAAATCCCAATTTAACCCCTTACTTTACCTATCAAAAAAAAGCAAACAATCTAAAAAAGAGCTGAAAATGATTTTGCCGTATACATCACCATTACATCAGCCCACAAAAACTCACACAATAAATGATGCCTATGCACAAACACATTCCAGCTGCAGTTAAATACAAAAATAATACACTACCGGTCAAATATTTGGAATAATTCAGATTATTTATTTATTTGTAGGTAGTCTCATATGCTCACCTTCAGTGCTATTCTTATTTGGTGCTCTTTTATTAAAAATTATTATTAATGTTGAATATATTTTTGTGGAAAACATGATACATTTTTTCCAGGATTCTTTAATAAATAGAAAGTTGAAATTTGTAACAAAAATATTTTATAACATTACAATTGTCTTTACTGTTACTATCAATAATGCATCCTTGCTATACAGTATCTTATTTACACAAACAAAACAAAAAATATTAAGCACCAAAAACGATTTTAAACATTGATAATAATAAGAAATGTTTATTGGTCAACAAATAAGTATATTAGATTGACTGCTGAAAAATCATGTGACAGTGAAGACTGGAGTATCACTGAAATAAAATACATTTTAAAATATATTAAAATTGAAAACCGTTCTTTTAAATTGTTTATATATGTATTTTTGATCAAATAAATGCAGACTTGTTAAGCATAAGAGAAAAAAAAAACATTTGAATAGCTTAATTATTACAAAGCTTTGACCGGTAGTATATAAATTACTATGAATGATAATTTTTAAATAATAATATATGTATTATATAACCCATTATTAGCCAGTACTACAAGAACAAAAGAGACCTACCTAAAGAAAATAAAGAACTTAAGCATGCATTTCTATTCTTGCACTGCCCACCATTTCCCAACAAAAGTGTCATGAAAATGTGTTTTCTTGAAGTGGAAAGAACATGCACTGGTGTAAGAACATGCACGTAATGTTCCCAAAGGTGCTTGCATTCTCCACCCCCTCCCTCAGCCAGCTAAGCACTTTCTCACACAGTAATATCCTGCAAGAAGGTCCAGCTGTGCTTTCATCTGCTGATTTCATTACGCAGAGTAGGTAGATATCAAGGATTGCATTATGCTTTCCTGTAATTTAATTCCCAGTGTTCCCAGCAGACACGTTCTTTGCATTTGCAAAGACACTTCAGCCTCCCCCTCCTACGTAACTTACCTACACGCCAGCACATTTAACGCAATTTCCATCTAGGGGGGGCTCAAGTCTGATTGGAAAGCTATTTATAGCGCTCGTGAACAATGATGCAGTTTGACATCGATGCTTCAGGTGGGCAACTTTCACAGGGTTTGATTGCCAGCATGGGAACACCATCCTGCCTTTAAACTCCTCGGCCACAGGGCTGCAATGCCATTGGTGATCTGCGGGGCCTTTGAAATAGCCGATATTCAAAAGAAGGGGAACATCTAAAGACAAGGCCCATGAAAAATTAATTCAAAGGTGCCACGTCATTTCCATGCAGCCGCACTGTAGAAGCCCACTCTTGTGACTAGAACATTTTTGGCAGGTCAGCCAGGCGGAACAGAGCAGTGCAGGCACGTGGTCCACTAAGGACGTGGAGAGAGTGCAGGACATGCTGATTCCTCTTCCTATCAGACTGTCCAGAGGTGGCCTGTCACTTTCAGAAGATGTCCAGGAGTGAACGGAGATCAGCACATGAGCAAGAGCAGACAAAAAAAATCACTATTACCCTCATTTAAATGGTTAGCTCACCCATAAATGGAAATTATGTCATCATTTACTAAGCCGTATGTCATTCCAGTATAGGTTATATGACTTTCTTTCTTCCCTGGAACACAAAAAGAGATTTAGGAAGTATATTCCTGTTGTTCTTCCACCCTTACAAATGAAAGCTCCAGAAATGACAAGTAAGAATAATGAAAGTGTATTCCAAGTCTTCAGAAACCATTTAGCTTTGTGAAACAGGCCAAGGAAATGCATATCTATTTTATTAATGCATGGTATAGATATTTTTGGGAACAGTTCGTCTGTGCATTATTAACCTCATGTTTAATCAGTATGTCATAATTCAATCTTCAATTTATCTGGTATGCCATAATGTTTTATTGCAAAACATCTCTAAATCCAATCAATAAACCAACATAAAACAAGAAGAAAAAAAAACTACATACATTTCATTATCGATAACAGATTTAGAGTTATACTTTATAGTCCTTTTGCAAGGAAACTTATTTTTGATTCGCTTCAGGGATACACAACAGATTGCATTATACAACGCTAACCACTGACACCGTCGTTAAAAACAAAGCCATTCTGAATACATAATTCCAACAACTACATATTACTATTTAAAATGGTAATAGATAATAAAACAAATTATTTTTTGTAAAGGTTTTTAGATAGTGTAATTGATGAATTGTGGCTAAAACATGGCTTGAATCAAGGTCAAGGTCAAGTTTATTTATACAGCACTTTAAAACAGCATAAATGCTGACCAAAGTGCTGCACAACATACAAAACAAAACATCCAACGATACAATTTAAACACTAATGATAAAAGAAAAGATACCAAAAAAGTAATAAAATGAAGACAGGAAACATCATGCAATTTAAAACAATATTTAAGACAAAAAAAAAGACTAATAATTAATATCAAACGACGGGGGGGGGGGGGGGGGGGAGTATGTTTTAAGAGAAGATTTAATTGTAGAAAGAGTAGGGGAAAGTCTAATAGATAAAAGGTAGGGAATTCCAGAGCTTAGGACTAAGAACTGAGAATGCTCTGTCACCTTTGGATTTAAGTCGAGATTTTGGAACATTTAATATCATCTGGGTGGTTGATCTGAGCATTCTGACTGGAGAATATATGAAGGGGCAAGACCACGAAGTGATTTAAATACAAATACTAAAACCTTAAAATCAACCCTGAATTGAACAGGCAGGCAATGAAGTTATGACAACACAGGTGTAATCTTCTCTCTTTTATCTCCCTGTTAAAAGACGAGCAGCAGCATTCTGTACCAGTTGTAATCGCGAGAGCAAGGACTAATTTATTCCAGCATATAGAGCATTACAGTAGTCCAGCCTGGTTGAAATAAACGCACGAATAATTTTTTTACATTGGATAGAACATATGAAACTCCCTTAAATAATCAGTCACTATTCTTTGTGTATTCTTAAATACAAACGTATTAAACTGTTTTAATCTGCTACACAATCATGTACATCACAATACAAAGAAAATAAGATTTGACACAACTTCAGTTTCGTTGTGACTTTAAATCCTTGGTATTGATGGAAAATCTTCATGTGCCAAATTCATCTATGCTAACACAAACTTTACGAGCTACAGGCAGCAATCTGTTCATCACACATAACTATCATTTAGCTTCAGAAGACTTCAATATAATATATTACCCGAGTCATATGGACGACTTTTAGGGTGTTTTTGTCATTTTTGGAACATGACAGCACTTTAATAGTCTCCTTTGCATTCCACAGAGGAAAGAAACAATTAAGGAAAAACATGAGACTTGAGACAGGATTTGTGCATGAACTCTCTCTTTAACATCCAAAGTATGAAGTAGCTATTGAGACTGAGGTGGCCATAATGCAACCAATGACCTCTATACAATGCAGTTTATCATCATCAGCCATTATAATTTCTGCTTAAACTAACAGAGCAGAAAAACTCTTACCTTGAGATCCCATCTCAAGACAGACTGTATATGTTTACATGTGGGTTTGTGATACTGGGATGTGACAGCCAGCATAAACATTTTTAAAAGGTAAATTTGAAAACACTGAAAGAGGTTGAAAGAGAGAGAGAGAGAGAGAGAGAGCGAGAGATCCGCACTGGATCAAAAGTAATTATTCACAACAGGAGGCTGCAGAGTTAATTCAACCAATCAGAAGGAGGGTGGGGGGGAGGTTAGAGAGAATGAGAATGACTGAGATTGTAGAGAATGTAAGAGGCAAAATCAGAAAGAGAAGCCGCATCAAAGCTATATTTACATGGATAATGTGTTCCTCATACTTCATGTTCAGCTGTGGAATGAAAGTGTTCATTCCAGTTCATTTGATATTGTCACCATTGGCAACAGCATGTAGTCAACTACAAACACAAGGACTGCCAAGAGACTATCATTTTGTAAAATGCCCAATGCTTAAATCACTTCCTTTGTCATGGTGATTAAACAAGGCTGTTTGGAATGGAACACTAGTGTATTGCTTGTGGCATACTGCACAGTATATACTGTATACCGCCCACTATTTTGTAAAAATGAATGAGAAACGGTATATTGTGCCATGACAAACACTGCAAATAGTAGTATGCTTCAATTACATGTCATATGACTCCACTATATATTAGAAGTTTAAAGGGTTAGTTCACCGAAAAATGAAAATGATGTCATTAATAACTCACCCTCATGTCGTTCCAAACCCGTAAGACCTCCGTTCATCTTCGGAACACAGTTTAAGATATTTTAGATTTAGTCCAAGAGCTTTCTGTACCTCCATTGAAACTGTGTGTACGGTATACTGTCCATGTCCAGAAAGGTGAGAAAAACATCTTCAAAGTAGTCCATGTGACATCATAGGGTCAGTTCGAATTTTTTGGAGCATCGAAAAACACATTTTGGTACAAAAATAGCAAAAGCTTCTACTTTATTAATCATTGTCTTCTCTTCTGTGTCTGTTGTGAGAGAGTTCAAAACACAACAGTGTAGTGATATCTGGTTTCGCGAATGAATCATTCGATGTAACCGGATCTTCTTGAACCAGTTTACCAAAAAAGGTTAAAGTCTCCAATAAGCATTAATCCGCAAATGACTTAAGCTGTTTACTTTTTTAATGTGGCGGATACTCCTCCTGAGTTAAAACAAACCAATATCCCAGAGTAATTCATGTACTCAAACAGTACACTGACTGAATTGCTGTGAAGAGAGAACTGAAGATGAACACCGAGCCCAGCCAGATGTTTGTCATGGCACAATGTATCTCTTCATTTTTCAGTGAACTAACCCTTTAATAGAGTGCTGAAGTGATAGATGTAGGCAGGTCATTCCAATGCAGCTGTGCACACTTTACATACTGCAAAAATGGTTTTAGTAGTATAATTATACGCCATTTTGAACAGGCTATGTTATATTTCATCAACAATTAATGATGCAATGCATTATACATACTTTAAATGCCATAAAAAAGGTGTTCACAGTTTAGTACTATGCCATTTTGAACACATTCAGAGCTTTACGAATCAGCTCAAAAATGTGCAATCGTTGATATTGAATCTTCAAGACTGTATGCCATTGTTACGCATTAAAGGTACATACTGTGTACATTCTACATACTTTTACATACTGCAAAAAATATTAGTAGTGTACTGTAGTGCTATGAAATAACTGTGAACACATCCAGATCCTTTCGAATCAGCTTATTACTGTCTGACAATTCATTTTAAATCTTCAGGACACTTTCTTTTTTTACACATCTCATCAACACTAATTAATGGTGCATACTGTGCGCAGTGTACATACCTTTGCACACGGCAAAAACAGTATGGTAGCCATTTCAAACACTTCCAGAGACTCATTATCAATCAGCTGCAAAATGAATCTTTAACCATTTAGCGACATATCTCAACAACACAAATTAATGTTGCATAGTGTGCCCAGTTGCATTGAATGCTACAAAAATAGTATTAGTAGTGTAGTATTAAGCAATTTTGAAAGCTTCCAGAGCCTTATGAATCTGCACAAGAATGTATGGCTATATCTCATTAACCCTAATTAATATTGCATACTGTACATATACCTTATTATCTTAGTATAGTAGTACAGTACATCATTTCAAACACATCCAGAGCTGATTCAATTTGAATCTTTATGCTATTTTTGTACATCTTCTCACCACTAATTAAGGAAAAAGCACTTAAATCATTGTGGGTCAGTATGTTTCCGATATTATTACCCATTTTGCTTCGACCAGAGAACATTTCATACTAAAAGTCTTCATAAAATAGCAGCCTAGACGCTACTGTGTTCAGTGGACTCTTGTACTGCAACACAGGGCATGTGCGACAGACGGGGTTTTACCCTTCTGCTCCTATTCTATCATTATAAAGGAAGACAGGATCACTAATGAGCCGGTAACGAGTAGACGTGTGGCCACAGAGGTGAAGGAGTGAGATAGAACTCTTTGTGAGTGAAAAGGCTTCCTTCTCCCTTCATCTTGCGATTATGTGTCAACATCAAACATGGCGACTAGCGCTCCACACCTGCCCGTCAGTGCAGTCCTTTGGAGCTAAGATTAAAGGGGGTTTTGCTCACCAGAGGTAAAAACAGCTAAATGAAACGCACTGTAGGACCCAGAGCACATCATATCTTTAATTCCTTCAGTTCTTTGTTCAGACAAACAGGTGGACTGTTGCGTCCTCTGAGCAAAGCGAGCGAGTCTTTTAATAACCTGCATTTGGAATCCAAACACATTTTCAGAAAGAATGATTTTGATCTCTTGAAACAACCCTTCAAGCTGTGAGATTTGGAATTTCTCATACGTACAGCCACGATGCCAAATCCACCAACTAAATGTGGTGAAATTCATTTGCAGTCTTCTTCCAACTTCCTCCATGATAAATCACAGCTTTAACACTGAAAATTATATTATTGGGACTATAGAATACAAATAACAGTGCTGGAATAATCCCAATCAGTTAGCGAGACAAAAATTTCAGTTACACTTTATTTTAAGGTGTCAGTGTTACAGTGTAATATACCTTTATGTATTGAGTAATATCAATGAACTACACGTACTATATGCTAAGGGTTAGAATTAGGGTTTGGCTTAGGGGTTATCTGCACGTGATTATGCATAATTAATTGTTATTATAATATTAAGCACCACTAAAAATTGGAATCTCAAATACTTTTTCTAAATGCATGTTATTGATCTTATTGAATTAATCCTCCATGCGTAAGTTTCATTTTTTCTAAATAACATTTTAAGCTCTTCATTTTCTTACAATCGCCTGCAAGCTCACATCTGCAGATGGTATCACTCTTGAATCAAAGATCTTTCACTAATTCTATTACATCGCGATTTTAAAGAATAACATGCTAAGCTTTGTCAAAGGATCTGTGGCAGGCTGTCAATTAGAACAGACATAAACCATGTTACTCGACAATGTATTCTGATGGTTTTAGATGCAGAAATGTGCAAAATCATAATTATATTCTAGCATGAGTATCAAGCAGCTGAACTTGTATCTCAATGTTAACAATACATGTTTTGCGTTATTGCATGTTGTTTAAGGACAACAGCTAAAAAAAATTAATTTGTGGACAACAGTAATTCTCAGCAATGTTCTTAAAGAGATTTCTCCCAAAAATAAAAATCATGTTGTTCCCAACCTAAATGAGTTTCTTCTACAGAAGATATTTTGATGAGCACTGAGAACCAGACACCATTGGAGATCACGGTCTTCCATTATATGGACGAAAAACACTTATACAGTTCTCAAAATATCTTCTTTTGGGGTCCATAGAATACAGAAAGTCATACAGGTTTGTACTGTAATGAAATGAAGGCAAGTCAATGATGACCTGGATGGACTGGCCCTTGTGTTTATAGAGTATATAACTTTCTCCTGATGACTTTCCTATAGAATTCCATTGTGAATGAAATTGTGCACAGTTTTTGCAAAAAATGTAAATAATTTTCTACTAATAGTGCTTCCCTTTTGAACCCAGATTGTTACTTTCTCATGCTGATGAAGTGCGAGCTCATTCAAGACCTTGGAATGATTCATATTCCTTATTTAAGTCCAAATCTGTCATGAATATTACACAATCATTAAGCCAGTACATAAGCCGACCACTATCTTTTGTAATTCAGTGAAAAGACAGACAGGCCAGATGACTGCTGAAAGCAATACAAGTCCTGTGTGTTGACAGAGGTGTTCTTGAGCAGGGTAAAGAGCACTGTGGGAGACAGAGGGAGTGTGTAACAGGCTTTTTAAATGATTTACTTAATCACATCATGCCTGCAGGTCTTCCTTTTCTCTACACATTAGGGTTAGAAGGTCAGATTACATTTACATTTATGCATTTGGCAGACACTTTTATCTAAAATGTACATTTATCAGTATGTGGTTTCGCTGGGAGTCAAAACCATGATCTTAACCTTGAGTTAAACTAAAGAACATCACATCTGTTACAGTAGATCAGAAAAGAGAAAGACAAATTTAAATAATACTTTGAGAGATGTAAAGGAGGCTAGATTCTCAAGCTATTAGAGGAGTTAAAGTGGGTCAACGTGCACAACGATTCACCAAAAACTCCACATTGCTTCACTGCACCCATTAAAAGGTTTCAAGAAACAGTATTGCTGAGAAAAGCCATGCAAACATATCAGGTTTTCTATTATCTGCAAAGGAAGTTATGAATAATTTACAGCCACTGTTACACATGCATGGTCAGACTGTTATACTTGTTCCCTTAGCTAGGAAAAAATCTCAAGACCTCATAGAAAAACTAAATAAATAAAAGAACCGTAAAAGGAATTTAGTTCTAACTATTGATAAAAAGCTGATGCAAGTATGCAAGTTTGAATACTACTGTGCAACACTGTAAAAATTCTTATGGTTAACAATGCTGCATTTTTTAAGAAAAAATATAAGAATACAGTAAAACCACTAATATTGTGACATTTTTTTCTATTTCAATGTTTTCTAAATTAAGATTCATTTTCAGCAGCCATTACTCTAATCTTCAAGGTAACATGATCCTTCAGATATGCTGAATATCCAGATTTGGTGCTGAAAAGTATAAAATCTTACTGATTACAAACATCCTAATGGTAGTTTACATAAATGTAAAATTTTTCAGTATGAAAGAATTGAAAGTTATTTGGTCTAATCAAAGTTGTGGGTTCTAAATAAACCAGCTACAGTAGGTGTTGTAGTTTTCCAATCAATCTTTGTGAATTATTTCCATTTGCACTTTAATTGGTTTACCTGAGATACTTTGTGCTTTGCAGTAGTGATAGTATTTCACTCTAAATTACAAAAACGCCTAATATACACATAAGCTTTAAATGAACATATTCGAAAACTAGACAGTTAGGGTTGTTCATTTGGATCTATCCAGTTGGTATATGAATAAATGTTTGATAATTAATAATTATTTTTTAACGAATGGAAAGCAATGGAGCATTTCCAAATGGCATTTTGCAGTTGCCCAAGCAGCTGTTCTGAGTAGCTGGTGGCAAAAAGAAAAAAAAAAGTTTCTACTTCATAAAACAAATCAGAAATGGCATGCAGAACAGTGACCTTGAATTCATCTTCAAAGGTCAGAAATACTATTGATTAAAAATTCAATGTCCCACGTTTAAAATTCCACCAAAGAGAGTTAAGGCCTTTGCATGCTTTGAGTATTGGTGGAAAGCTGAAAGGCCTTTCAGAAAACCATTACATCAAAATATAATGCCAAACATCATAATGCACCTGCTCTATCAGCCATGGACACCTGTCTTGTGATGAAACACATCTGGAAAATTTACATTGGCACAGAATCAACAAATCTCTCTCTGCCTCTTCTCTGTTCTTGTCCTTTTCATGGCTGTTAACTGGAAGCCTGCTGATGCTGCCAGAATCCTAGACAACTTTCTCTCTAGAGGAAATCATACTCCATACATCAAACCAATAATAAATCATACAAACCAGTAACAACAAATCACCATTCTAACAGTGACTCATCAGCATCAAGGAAGCCAATTGAGAAAAACTCTAAACTTAATGACTAGCATGTGAGCTTTATTAATATGGGATAATACAGCATTATTTGGCACTTACAGAAGTTAAGAAAATCAACATCCAGGCCTTCTTTGTACTCCTGACGTTTGTTGACATCAAAATGGCTGACTAACAATTCATCTCCTTCTTGTAGAGCATCACATTCCCTAATAGTTAGAAGACTGAAGTCTCTTTATGCCCTGATTGATCTAAACATATTCAAATGCAAACAGCCTTGGAATATGATCTTGGTTTTCTGGAGACACTCCTCAAAGAAAGAAGACTGTTGCTGAAGACACCTAGCTTCTTCTTCCAAGAAAAAAAAACATTAATTTCCACTCAGGGACAAAGCATCTTCTGGCCCTTAGTTTTAGAAGTTCTGAAAGTAAAAACAAAACTTTGCAGTCCGGTCGTAGAGGTGCAAACTTTTCTTTGGCACTGGCCATTTGTAGTTCCAGGCATAGTAAAGCCATTCATGAGAACATAAACAAGTCAGATACATCTTCATTTGCGGTTAAGATAAAAACCCCTCAAGATGCATGGCCATCTCTTGCTGTAAACAACTTCAAAAGTCCAGTCCAAAAAAACGGGGACTGCACAATTCTTCCAGAATTGTCCAAAAACGGCTTATTGATTACAATGTGTGCCCCCCTTTGCCCTAGGTTTCCGCGAAATATAATCCAGTTTTCTTTTTAGATTTTGTTTTTTAGCACTGAAGCTGAGCTCCTGCACTCGGGGTATTTTTGATTTCCTTTGCGCAAAAGCTGAGCAAACAGACAAAGAGAGCTGCGACAGAACCCTGCCAAGTCTCGCCTGGGTTTCTTCTCTTCCATTCCTCTCCCTCTCCGTGCTCCCGCACTCCCGGCGTGGCAACTTTCCCGAGAAACCCTGGCGGAGCTCCAGCCTGAAGTCGCTTGACTGGGCCCCCCTCATCCCACCGAAAAAAGAGCCAATTTAGGCAAATTGATCAAAACGAATCTCAAATTATTTTCTCTTCTCTGCCATTCCCTGCCACCCTTATCCAGATCCGGCCCCCCCTCCTCCCTCGCCAGATCCACAGATGTGAGGACATTGGAATGTCTGTCATCCCAATCTCCCCAGTGTCCCCACACCTCCAACGTCCCTCCTTCAACCGTCTATCCGCTCCATGCATTGTTAGCCACCGGCACTCAAGAGTTACTCTGTGTTTCACCTACTCACTTTTAAATCTGTCTAAGCAGGGAAAAATCCTGCTGCTGTTTTTCCTTTCAGCGCTGTGATCATTCTCTGTGTGCCAAAACTGCTCCTCCTGTGCTGCTACTGCCATTTTTGGGGACATGGTAGCGATGCTGTGCCAAAGCGGGACGGCCCCAAGGATGCCCTCCCTAAACAAACTTTCTTACTTATATGGAAACAAAACCATGCACTTGCCACAAAAATGTTATATGATATTTAGCATGGCAAATCAACAACTGTTATAGAGAATATAAACATGTTGGACCATTTTGCTCTGACAATCTATATTTCCTAGTAAATATAACTTTAATATACAGCACATGAGCAATCAACTAGTCAAGTCAAGTATTTTTTTGTACTACCTAATTAACTAGCCAAACTACTATTAGAATTTCACAAATTCATTTTACTTTTCATCTTTGACTTTGCATATTATTATTATTAAAATATTTAATTTAAAATTAAATCTATTTTCTATTTTACATCTATTTTAATTAAAATCTCTAAAGTACAAAGCACATAAAGGTTTTTGTTGATGTTGTTGTTTTGGTAAATGCAGTAAAAGTCGTATGGGGTCCAAAGTTGTTTTGGTGATCAGCATTCTTGAAAATATCTTCTTTTGTCTTCCACAGTTGAAAGTAAGTCATACATGTTTGGAACGGCATGAGGGTGAGTAAATAATGACAAAATTGTAATTTTTTGGGTGAACTATACTTGTTAAATATGACATTTTTAGTAACATACAAGTAAGCCAAAATCAAAGAAATTGCATTACTACAGTTTTTCCAATTACTAAATTGATTTGTATGATGGTGAAGCTGAATTTTCAGCAGCCATTACTCCAGTCTTCAGTGTCACAAGATTCTTCAGAAATCATTCTAGTATGCCTAAATGGCTACAAAAATTCAGCTCTGCCGTCACAGGAATAAATTACATTTGTAAAAATATATTAAAATAGAAAAGTTATTTTAAATTGTAATAATTTTTAACATTATTACTTTTTTTACTTTCTTTGATCAAATAAATAAAACCTTAGCAAACAGAAAAGGGTTCTTTCAAAACACTGAAAAAAAAACTTAATTATTCAAGCAATTTCAACTTTTTTTTTTTTTTGCAAATCAATAAAAAGAAGTACAATCCCACTTGAATAGTCCACAGCAATTCCAGCACTTGAAAGAACCCCCTCAGCACGTGACCCAAGCACCCACAAATTTTTTTGTAAGAGCTGCTCGTGTTCAAAGAGACATCGCACTGCCCTAAGCTCTGATCTCATTCTTCCATCTGTTCTGTGGTCTGTAACCTTCAGCCGGGTTCATTACATCTTCAAAGCGAGACACGCGTGTGTCAGTGTTGCAGAGTGTTACCTGGCAACCTTCCAGCTCCACAGTGGAGTCCCGTTGCCAAGGGGAAGCCTTGAGAGGTGAGCACTGATAATCAGTTCACTGCAGTCTGAAGGGGTGGATCCCTGCATGGGCACGCTTCATGCCATTGCACTGAACGCCAATGTGAGTCGCATAAGTCCACAGCTGTAAGTTGTACAATGAATGCAAAAGCAATATCTCCAAAACTTGAAAGGAATTGTACTCTGGGACCTGCTGCTGGGAGGATGGGACAAGGTATATGACTATAGCCCAAGGCTGAAAAGGTAGAAAATTGCTAGTTCGACCTCTGAAAGAAACAAGCTTTTTGTTATCGCTTTTGTGCCCTTGAGCAAGACAAAAGGGATAGTTTTCTCAAAAAATTAAAATTCAGTCATTATTAAGCCTACCAATATGCTGCTATTTTTCAGAGGAACACTAAAAAAAAATTAAACTATACTGTTAAGTATTAAATTTAAATATTTTTATCTCATGATGACTTTCACACTTTTTGTCCATGTCACTTTGAATAAAAGCGTCTGCTAAATAACTACTTACTATTCTAACTAGATGTTTTATTTTTCCGTTTAAATGATGTCACTTAAAGCGTGTGATTTAGGATTCGTAGCAGGCCTCCTGTTCCCATCAGAGCTCTTCAGTCTACTTGAAACAGCATTTCCATTTTTATGTAAGAGCCTGAGTCAGCTGTTCTGTTTCACTGCAAGTGTGCCTTTTATTGCCCTTTAATACCCTGTACTTGCCCCTGAAGAGACGAATATTCAATATTTAATGCCAAGAGTGTTGGGGATATTACTCGGTAAAAAGAAAATTAATAATAAATAAATAAAAAAATAGACTTACTTTGAAAACATATTGCTTCACCTAAATGGTTAACGTGATGCAAATGAAAACGAGAAAAAGGCTGAATAAGATGTAATGATGATATAATGTGTCATACCAAAGCATATATTAATTGATTAGAGTAGCCAAATACGAGTACATAACGTCTACAAATACTCGCTATTTTTTTTTTATTTTTTTTTTTTTTTTTTTTTTTTTTACATCTTTATTAAATCTTTACGATACAAATACTCGCTATATGAATTTCTGGAAGGAACAAAATGACGATTATCCGTAAGTGAAACACTGCGCGTGCGCGTCGCTCAGATACAGGAAAAACAAAACAAAGCCCCCAGTTCCCTCGACCGCAGAGGACTCGTGTTTGCCTTCTTTTGCACAAGTACGCTTCCGTTGCAATTCAGCACCCTATAACACTATATCCATATCATCGTGACTTGAAACTTTAAGGCACTCCCTTTGTTTGACAGCGGATAGCCGCGTTAGCACGTGAAATGAGAAAGTCAGATAAAAACACAACGCCATACCTGAAACTTCCATGCTCTGCTCTCTTCCAGGTAGCGCTTCCTGTGGAGACGGCATTCGTACTTTGGATGACATATCTCCCATTCTGTTTTGGACAAAATAACGCCAAACCAAACGCGCGGAAGTCCGCGCGACCATGAGCACAAACACACCGCACGCGATGCACTTATGTAACGATTGCACAAGCGCGTGCTTGTCACGTAACTATTTGGTTATATATAATGTAAATAAGAAGCCTACGCGTACTCTAATCAAGTGTTTAAAGTCACCTTCACCCTTTGGTAAAACGAATCTGAAGTGCTGTATAGAGGACATTCCTTGGTGATTCAAAAAAAGTGTAGGAGCTTGGAATACTGTTGTAAAACTTCTCACTTGTGTTGTTGGCACTTGCTTATACATTACATACATACATACATACACACACACATATATATATATATATATATATATATATATATATATATATATATATTGATATGTGGTGTTACAATTAATGCCACTATTCTTAAGTTTATAAAATGCTATTTTAGATTAAATGTAGCTGTCACACCACAGGGCATGGCAACTTCAATGTGTTTTATGCACCATAGTATTGTATTTAACATTCAAAATGCTCATATTACGTAATGTGCTTGTGTCAGTTGTACATTTGTTTTTAATTATGTCTAACATTTTACTCAAATTTAAAGTCGGTTCGTTTTGTGTGTGCGCTATCTTGTCGCCGCATGTGCTAAGTGTAGGAAATTAGTTTAGGAAAATTATTTAATCCAATTACATTACATTACACTTGTGAATTTAGGATATAGATTGATGGAAAAGTGTTTATCATTTTCTAATAATACTAGGCTAACTGTAGCCTAGAAGATTGATAATAGTTTACAGGCCAAGGAATATTTGCAACAGACCACCAAGTAGCCACTTCTTTGTTTAATCGGATGATATTCCCGGGCCCTTGAAGGTCCTGGCTGTCTGCAGCACTCAGAGACAGTGTCTTTATGCACGTGTCGTCAGCATAAGGGTGGATTGAAAAGCTTTACCATCTGGAGTCCACCGCGTGTCCAATGTGTTTGTTCGAGACACGCGTGCGGCAGACGACAGTCCTCAAACTGCAACACAAGAGAGGATCAGGAGCCCTCTGCTGACCTCAAAGCAAGTACTAACCCAGACAATACAAAGCGGATTGATAATTCATAGATAGATATAGACAGACCTGCCAATGTTACGCCGTTCGAGCGCTTTACAGCGGTGCTTCAAACATACGCATTGCAAATTATTTTCAAGTTTTTGTGTATAACCTCAAACGTTTTCATAACATTTTAAGGTAGATGATGTCAATTAACTACAAAGGCAATTAGGATTGAGCGAGACGAACCTGGCAAGGCGAATGAAATGATACAACCCTTAAAAATCGCTTTAAAATTTGTACGTTGATGCAAAAGGCCTACCCAGGCCTGCGTAGACAGGCGGTTGTGGGTTTAAATCCCTAAGCAAGTAAGACCTATCAGTGATTTGGAGTCTGAGAAACGCTTTTGTGTAGCAATAAAATGAGAAAAGGATAAAGATAAATCAGTGTTCGACATTAAATCAATGCAGCATGAGGGATGAGATGTGCGCGCGTGGGGGATGGGACTCAACGCGCAGATGACAGGCCATATGGAGTCGGCCTTCTTTTTTGGACCCAATTTGATGAACTAAAACTTTCTAAGGGTTTACTGCAGTGTTAACAAAATATTTATTTCACGTGAAAACGTTTACGTCGAAGAATGATCAGTCAATGGAATCGTGGCGCACGATGACTATATTTCTTAAAAGTCCTCGCGGTTTATTTGCCAGTAGCCTACGCATTAGCTACATAAGAGCATTACATTTTTGGATAAGGTTAAAATATAAAAACGTCCAATTTGAAAAAGTTTTGTTGCTCTTTAGATTATAAACCAGCTGGAGAAGTCGAATTGCACGTTGACACATGTGCATCAAGAAATGCATAGAAAGAAAAAAGTGCTTTGTTTAGAAATCACGACGATGAAATAAAACAAACACGTGCATCATGAAAAGTGCAGAAACTATTTTCCGAACGGCTAATGTTTATGAACCCGACAGATGCCACTTATTTCCACCAGAGTGTAATCCTCTCTGAAGGGAAGGGAACAGAGGAGCAGGACGGAGAGCTTCAGTGTGTGTGATAAACTGGGCTGCTCTCCTCCTCTCTGTCAGATCGCGCTCTGCATCACACCATTTCACATGATGACCGACTCTGCTTACGAGCACAGAAACCTTCAGCTCTGGCTATTTGCTTCCAACATGCCTTTTTCTGCTTTCTTTTCCCCCCGTTTATCTTGAAGAAATTTGAGTGATGCAACACTGTAAGCGGAAATGATTTATGTCGCATCCTACAGCATCAAGGTGCGCAAAGCGAGCGGAACATTTGATGGTTTTGGAAGGACGCTCTTCTGCACCGACTGCCTTGTGGACATTTCCCCAAACTGGATTTATGGACACTTATTATCTCAGGGGATGAAAACCTATTATTTATATCCTACTTCGCAAGGTGTATTTGTGTAAGTTTTGATGAAATCGAGGTGCATTGTTTTTACAAATTGTTAACGTCAAACTGCGTTTGTTTTACTAAAGCTTGTTTCTTATTTACTTCTAGCGCATGTAACAGTTGACTGTAGATTCATTGAGGTGCCACTGTATCAAATGATGACAGGCTATATTAATAGGTTCTTTGATTTTCAGACTGAATGGACGTCACTGAATGGATCGCCTAATTAAAATCCTATTTGCGGGGAATGTTCCTTTCTGTTTATGGTGTAAGGTTGGCTTTGACAAATGGTGCCCTCCACTTTTTTCCCAATATTTAGTTTACCCCTCCTGATGCAGGTGCTTTCAACTGCCCCCACCCCGCCCGACCCCCCACAAGAGGCGGCGGTGTCTCTGGTTTAGTCCCATAGTTTCCCCCTTCTTTCTTACCTCTGCTGCATTTTGCATGAGCTATATAGGTCATTAGCATTTTAGCGTATGCAAGACTTGACAAAGCTGGTGAGGAGCCAGATGGGCCCTCTACTATTTTTTTTTTTATCTCATGGGAGTTGAGCAAGGGACCAACTGCAGCAAGCCACTGAGCGCTTTCTTTTTATTGCCATCACTCGGGCCTTATGTTGCACCAACACATGATGGAGAGATGCGCACCGTCCTGTGGAAATAACGCATTCGAAAAAATAGGTAACGTAATAAATGAGAACGCTTGCTTGAATTATGATGTGATGCACAGATGCTTTTAAAGGATGCATGATGCTCTGTGCAATGTTGGATGCTGATGATACACCAGTCGGAGAAGGACGTAGACATTTTGGTGCAACATCTTTGCTGTAGCTAGTGTGCGATTCAGAACATTGTGGTTGCAAACAGGCCTGCTTTTCTTCGTGTTCACAGCGGACCTTGATTTAAATGTCCATACAATTAAGGCACGCGGTGAATGCCAAGAGAGATGGCAAATATCATCGATGATTGTTTTTATAACAGCACAGCGCATATAGTCCTGGGTTCGCGATGCATGACAGTTCTTATTTTTCTTTCGGTCGGTTTTTGCTAGAGCGCGTGTGTGTGGATGCAAGCCGACGCATTAATGCGGCCAAACTGATCTTTAATATTTCATTGCGTTCTTCCATAATTTTGTGTTACGCAAAAGAGCGTATACATGGAATATTGTTAAGTGTCACTGTACGTTTATGAGTTTAAAGTTCTAACAATTACCCTGAGCTCTGATGTATTTTTGTCATTTACTGTCTATTACAATCTAGAAATAGTCTAATTTGCAGATCTGTTTGGGGACAGGATGTCTTCAGGAGAAGATGAAGAATAATATCTACAGAAAAGTTGAGAGGCCTACGGTGACAGCCAAATTAAACAGAACGCACTGATACTTTACATTTCTGAACGTTCAGGAAGATAGCAGTTTGGTCCTCAAAAATGACACTTTTCATGTTTCCTCAATAAGGACACTGAAAATATTGAACATGTACCTTTGCATTATATTTATGATTGTGTAAATGATTTTAGCTTGTCAATAAAGTCAAATATACACTAAGCAGACATTAATTTCTTCCTTTTTTCACGCAATATTCGCCACTTCATATTTCGATTAATCATAACACTTTTCTTAAGACATAATCTTTTTCATTATCTTCTAAAGCTTTACACTTCTATTTTCACTTTATTTTTTCTGCAATTATTCTCAGTAATTAGGATGCAGGCCGCCAGCTTTTTAACCGTAGTTTACGCAATATTTCATATAAAATTAAAAATCAAAATGACGTTCGCAAAATCCACACTTAAGGCTATTTTGCGTTGAAAAAAAAAAAAAAAAAAACACTACGGCCTGTAGAAGAATCATTTTAAAATCCTCTAAGAACTTTTTATCATCTAGAAAATATTTTGTAGGCTATGTTTAAAAAAAAAAAAAAAAAAAAGAACTCATCTAAAGAACCTGCAACATCAAGAACGTTTTAAAGCCAACACAAGAACACAGCAAACATGTTCTTAATGTTTATTTACTGAATTTATGAGGACCCCATAAGAACCTTTATTTTAAAGAGAGTAGTTAAAACAGCAGGTTTCTACACGTTTATGAGATGATGGAAATTGAAGCTGATTTCGGCACATTTCACATTATAGGCGCCTTAAACCTGCCATGAATTCCAGCAGTTGTCATAATATTTAATCTTCGCCTCATATGAAATGTTAATTTTAGGTCTGAACGTCCAAATCCGTGTTTCATCCTTGTATTCCTCATACCCTTTTCAGTAACCGTGAACTTATTTTTCAAGGTCATTTAATGGTTGCTTTTGGAAATGAAGGCCTAGGCCAAATAGCTTTTCTAATTAAACAGCCCAATTAAACTAAATTGTATTAGATAAACGCGCAAGATTATATTCGCCAATAAAACATAGCAAAGAAAACATGTTGCATCATAAATAATTTCTGTACCATATCAACTTCTGTACCAAACGAATTGTAATGTCTTTCGTCCACGAGACTACAAGTCAACGTTATCGCAATGTATAATTTCCGTTAGAGGTTTAAATGTTATTAATAAAACATATTTAACCGCAGCACGCTCAGTGCGTTTACACATTAAGCGTTCAGAAAATTCAAGCCAATAAATGGGTACAATGAAGATATAATTTTAAAAACCACTCGTGCATTAGGCTACTAGACTAAGGCTGGAGATTTCATTTCAAACGTTTAAGAAAGAAATGCACACGCGCAGTTTGCTTGACATGAAGGGCATCATAGCTACTGGACGTGAATGATAGCCTCGAAGCAGTGCTATATGAGATATCGCAGCAGAGAAAAATTAGAAATTATAGCCTACTGTTTTTTTAGCAAAATGTCCTTTCTGAGACTCTAACCGTTTGCGGCCTTGTCGAAAATGCTATATCGTTCAAAGGGTACTTAAGGACACTGCATAATGTCAGATCAACCTCATTAGGCTGAGGTGTAGCCTACATTAGCATATTTCATCAAAAGAATATATGGGTAGCAGTTTAATTCAGCTGCCCTTGTATTTCAATCAGCGAGTTGGTATTTTTTGTAAATGTTGATTCTTGAAGGACGCGGGGACGCAGTGGGACACACAAAGTAAGATATTTCAACGGGCTTTGCATGAAAATCATTGGATTAGAAAAAATAACATTCAAAATTCCAAATAAAATAAAACAGTGTTGCAAACCACTGACTGTTATGACCAAATACGGAGTTAAACTGTGGTAATTGTTATTTATTCAATGAGATGAGTAAAACTGACCATGTTGGTCACAGAAGACCAAGCTTGTGAGAAATGTTTACATCAACTTTCAAATTATACAGTTTATTTAAAACGCCTCGAGTTTTTAAAGAATTTTAAACATCTGCTACAAGATTAACATGTAGCTAAATACAAACGTAATTTTTCAGGCACGATCTGTCCAGGACCTTCAAATTGTAATTTCGCGCCAATATCAGTAAGATAAACGTCGTTCATCTAAAAAGCTTTTGAGATGTGTTTGTTATGTAAATGTATAATAAATGAATGCATAATTACATTATTATTGTCATAACGCATTTGCAAAAACAGCGTACTGTGACTAGGGTTACCTTCTATTCGTCAACTTGTAATCTAACTTAATAAGACGTTTAAAAACACGTAATATATATATATATATACTATATGAATAAAAATATGTACTTTAACAAACCCTGACTCCCAAACCTTTTGACTTTGCTTGTTCAGGCTTATTTCGTAGGTCTGACCCCCATAAATCACTCCTTGTGGCAGTTTTTTTCTTTACTGTCTTATTATAGAAGCAATTCAACTAAGAACCATCAGTGTAATGATCCGTCCAGTTATATAATAACTAGAAATTAAAATCAAAACCACCCACAAGTCTAATAGTTTCTTTGATGCTTATTTTAACATTAAAATATTTGCAGTCTAATGATGCCCCATAGTTTAATGCGTTTTTATGGAACAAAAATCTGGCTCGAAAAAAAGGAATAGTCCACTTTATTATTACATAATTAGAAGTAAAAAATTGTACCAGGCCATAAGTGTGAGTGTCCTCTTTCACCCCCCAACACGTTATGGTCTCCACAAGATGGCGTTGTTTGACAGGTGACTATTAATTTTCATAAACCAGCTGATCGTTATACATAAAAATAAATTTCACTAGTAAACGCCACTGATGAGTTATGGCTTAGAATTCATTTATTACAAATATGACGCACAACAGCCTTTAGAAATGTTATCACACCTAACAATAAAACAATAATTCTGATATATAAAATAGCTTTTTTATTTCAGCTGAATAGGTTATTCATTTTTTTTTAATATCCTCATACAAATGTCCATGAGAACAATGACAATCTTTATTAAGTATATGCTTTTTATTTAGTGTTTAAATGTCAAAATATCCAACTTATATGAACTAGTGGAGTATGTATTACAGTTATTCGCAGATTATATTCAAATGAAGATATTTCAAAGGCTTTCTGAAGTCAAGCATATTTAATACACACATTGAATGACCTTCATGTAGCTTCACTTTATGATACTTTTAGCTAATAAAAAAATGGTCAGGGAATGATGACCAAAAAGTGAATGTTGCCTTTGGAAAAGAGAATGAAAAAGACTTTAAATGTTTAAGCAGAACAGCTGGGAGGCGAATGCGAGAGAGTGAAGAACAGGATGATGACAGATAGAGAAATAGATATTGTGCACCTTCCCCAGTCTTAGTGGAAGGAATATCCAGCTGAAGGGAGACCTCCGCACCACTGTGTGATAAATTTCAGCACATCTTGACATTCTGGACTGTGAGTGGTCTAAAGGGTGAAACAAAAACAAGCAATCATGATCAAAGCACCGCAGGCGACCCCAGGCAGGATGGATGGGACAATCTGTGAAGTAATGTGAAAACTGCAAATGCGCCCACAAGGATAAAAAACGATGATGAAATACATTGAAAGAGAGCATTTACATTTACTTCAACAAAACACACGCTACTAAATTCAGTCCTGAGTGGTAACTTTTGATCAAGAGAACAATTAATTATAAATCAAACAACTGCGTTGTGACTGAAGACTAATTGTGAAGGTTCAGAGGGAACAATGACTACTAACTCGTACCTTTGTAGCCATCAAGAATTTATTCCAGTCATCTTTATTTGCTGCCATTCCTGGTCTTTTGAACTCAATTTTATTGCGCAGGACAGGGTAACCTGTGTTCCAAAAAAATAAATAATATATGTATATATGTATACTTTTGTGTTTTATTAACACGTATAAAGGAACAGGTCACCCAAAAATAAAAGTCTGTGATTTTGAAAGGTGACATTTTGAAGAATGTTTTAGCTGTTTTTACAATAGAAGTTAATTTTTACTGTCACGTCATGGAAAAAAAAAATCTTCTTTTGTGTTCCACAAAAGCCATTAAGTCATACAGATTTGGAAAAGCACGAGGGTGAGTACATGACAGAATTTTTGGGTGGACTGTCCCTTTAAAAGGGCCAATTCACAAGCAATTTAAAGGAGACATCGCTTCACACAGGACAGTCTTTTGTGCAGATTGCCTCACCTGTGATGACGCAAGGTAGGGACCGGATGCCAGTACTGACAGCCACTAGGGAGGCTTCATACGTGCCTCTCTCATCCTTCGGCAACACCTGTTCCACTCGCTGGTCCATGGACACAGTCAGAACCCACTCTCTAATCTCCTCCCTCTTCTCCACCTGAAACACAGCCAATGGGAAGAGTTTACACAAAGGATAAATAAATAAATACACTGGCACCGGTGAAGGGTTTGTGGCGAAGGCTTACAGTGACATGTAGCTTTGAAGGTACAGGGACCTCAAATGGGATATCTGTATCCTGGAAGTCTGTGTGATCTAAAGCATCCAATGTTCCCTCGTCAATGCCCTGAGAATTTAGAACAAGTGCTGAAATTAGGTCATTTAAAGAATGTTATCAGAAACAGTACAATAAAAAGTACTCGATGTCCCCCACCTCTGACTCTGTGAAGCCTGTACAGTCAGTGAATAAACTGGGGTGTCTTTTCAAGTGATTTGTAACACTTAAGTTTGTTTCATTTGAAAGATACACATCAGACTGCACACAAAATCAAAAGTCTTTACTCACATCAGCCAAATCCAAGAAGCGGTTGAGGAAGATAAAAGCCATGTTCTCCCATTCCACAGCCTGCATGAGAAAGATTCATCAGTGACACACAGTTCTGAAGAAGCTCAAATTAAAAATGAAAAGTTTAAGACATGTAAAAAAATAAATAAAACTCCGGAAAGAGGACACATCGCCACGTCTTCTTCACAATGCGAGGCAACTCAAACGGCTTTGCGAATCAAATTATTCACACTTGCTGTGAGCTCTTACTGGAGCAAACAGAGGAGAATTAAGCCAATTTCCCAGGGCTCTTAGCGGTCTCACATGAATGGTTGAAGCGGCTATGAGTGAGTGTGTGTGTGTTTGGAGCGGAGTTCACCTTGGCTGCCAGGCCGGCCTCATAAAAGGCCTTGTCAGCTGGAATGAGCTCGGTGTGCCTCAGGAGAGAGATGGACAACTTGGCTGCCACAGAACTCTGTAAACACACATGCAGAATTACAGTGACACAGATAACATAAAGGTGAAGTATGCCATGTTTTCAGATGTTAAAATACACTCTCCTATCCCAGTTTATTATGCCAAGTCAACACTGGCTTTACCGATGGCATGACATCGGGGCTGGACTAAGCCAATTGGAGGTAGGGGATTGTTTTGGAAACTTTTTTGAAACCAGTCATTATTTTTCCAACTGTGTTTGGTGACATGGCAATTACACATTTGACAACACTTAACTTATAATGAATAAAAATTGTGCATTTCAGCAGGAAATAATGTGGAACAGGACTTTATTACTGCCGTTTCCACAACAGCAGAAAGCTTATGCTATCTATTTATGAAAGATTATGAAAAAAATGAGACCAGTGGTACCGGTATCTCAGTAGTGAACATTGTCTGGTCATTAAGATTTGTTAAAAGTATTTGATCACAAATAGAAATATTGTGAAATATTATTACAATTTAAAGTGAACAGTTTTCTATTTTTACATATTTTATAGTGTAATGTTTTTCCTGTGATGGAAAAGCTGATTTTTTTTAGCAGCAATTCCAGTCTTCAGTGTCACATGATCCTTCAGAAATCATTTTAATATGCTGATTTGATGCTCAAGAAATGAAGTGTTGCTTAATAGGTTTTTTTTTTTTTTAAAGAGAAATATTTCATAACATTATAAATGTCACTTTCGATCAAATTGATGCATCTTGCTGAATAAAAATTTGAATATATGTAATTAAAAAAAGAAAGTATTTTTTTTTTTAATTACGGACCCCAAACTTTTGAACAGTAGTGAAAGTTATATTAAATATACTTATGTGATATCAACAAGCATATGTAAAACATAAAACAAAGATCTGCTGTGAAGTTTATACACACCAGCTGGTCAATGCCTTTAGCTGCAGAGCGGGTGGCGTAATAGTGAGCAACCAGCAGCATCTGCTCAAACTCCTCATGGGCTGGAGAATTAGCTTCTGAAGACTTGGTCAGGTTTTCACACTGCACAGCACAGAGACACTGTAAGATTCACTATTTCCCACTTGAATATAGAATCAATACTGGCTAAATAAAGTGTAAGTCACCATAGTAACCCAGAGCTCACCAGCAGCAGAAGGATGTCCCTTAGATCGGCCCATATCCGATAAGCTTCCGCACAATCCCGGTCTCTTAAGCTCACCAGCTCCAAGAACAGCCGCTTGTAGATGTTAAAGTTCTGCAAGAAGGAAGGGAAGATGTTTCTGATGAAATACAGAAGTCCTTATGCTTGAAGGAGATGCATCATACCTCATTTTGCTTTCTTTTGTACAAATAAAAGAGTTTGATTCATTATGCAGACATGACTGGATGTACCTGTGAATAAGCGGGAACACCATGCTGGGTGTAAAGCTGGAGTACTTTCTCTGCCTCACCCTCTTTGATCAGGTGAGTGGCGTACAGAGCGATGTACTTGTGCAGGACCTTAAAATTCTGTTGGAGAAGGGGAAGGCAGTTACTCTGTGAAAATGTGAAAATGTCTGCGTGGGGAGAACAGATGAATTGGCACCTGTTTCGAGGCTGTGTCGATGCATTTCTCCCACTGTCCTCTCTCAGCATACATGTCAAGGGCAGCCATCACATCTACTCCAACCAACTGATTGAAAATATAGGAAAACTATTAGGACAAATTGAAATTTAAAACCAATTATACAATTACTAATAACAATACAAATATTATTAATAAATAAAATATGAATAATTTTGTTAAAAAAAATATATATGAAAACAAACAATTATGCAAATGATTATTATTAATATTATCATAAACATAACTGTTCATTTTATATGATAAATAATTATAAATTTTAATAATAATACATTTTATACTTTTATAATAATTAGCTTATTAATATTTTAGATTATTATTAATATATTGTATAGTAATTAAATACTGATCGGAAAATAAAGGAAAACTAATACTGACAAATAAGGATTTAATATAATTCAAACTATTCTTAAAAATCCTAAAATTATTATTATAGAATTATAATTAAAAGATAAACTACATTAATATTAATAGGATCAAAAGACATACATTAATTATATTTATAAATATAATAAATAACCATGACCATTAATAATAATAAATATTATAATAAAAGGAAGAATGACTGAATTCAAATTAAATAAAAATTAATTAAAATGTATGAATAATTTACTAATAAACATAAAAAATATGAATAGTAATAAATAGTTACGAAATCATAACAATGACCGTAATTATTGGTAATATTATTAGTATTATCATTATTATTAATAATAGCAATAAGCCTTTAAAGCAGCTTCTCATTGCCTATTGCTTTAACATAGTCAAAAATATTAGAAAAAAACTATTCTTCATTCACACACAACATAATATATGATAAAGCACATTCTTTACTGCCTACATTTTATTATGTAAGTGTACATTAAACTAGTTTCCTCGTTAACATTCTGTCTTTCTTTTCAATAAAAAGCCCTGACCTGCATCATTCTGTGATTGTAACTAAAATGCTAGTGAAGCATTGCAATGAGAGGCAAGCGCTCACATCAATTTGGTGCCTCGCATCTGTTATTCTAAATTGAATCAAGCCAATCGTCTCCATTTTTCTCTCCTCCCAACAATAACTGAAAAAACAATGAAGTACCAGAGCGGAGGAGCAGCAGTCTGCGGTATTGTGTTATGCTCATTTAATGCATTCTTTAACCTCAACTTCCACACTGCTAGGAAATAGATTTTATTTGTTTGAACTTAAACAGGATTCTGACAGCTAGCAGTTCCCTGACATTTTGAGCTATGATGCTGCTCATGTGGACGACAAAAGTTCGATTAACAATCCTGTTCCCTTTCACTCTCCCAAGGTGGTCTACAATACTTAGAGAAAACTATCTGCTAGTATTCTCATTTATCTCAGTGGCAACTATGTGATGTCAGAAGAAGGAGAAATGGAAAAATAAGTCAATTTCATGCTTTTAAGAGTCCTCCAAAATAAAATCAGCTATTGGCCAAACATTACCAAAATAAAATGATATATTTAAATGTTTATCCTGCTTGCAGTACACTTATAAATGTTAGTCATTCAAATAAAATTGTGGCTCTATTTCAGTCATTAATTTTTGGTTTAATTGAAGATAAAATAATATATGAATATGAATAATATCAAAATAAACCGTGTAAATGATATTTCAAAATATAATAAATATCCTTGACCATTAATAATAATAAAATAATAATAATAAAATTGATAAACCTGAATGAATACTGAAAAATGGAAAAAGAAAAAGAAAACTATTAGGAAATTGGGATATAAAATAAATAAAACCACTAATAATAAAATTGATTTAAATTTAATTACAATTTATTAAAATGTATAAATAATAAACATTTACAATATTATTCATAATAAATAATTACATTAATCATAACAATGGCTGCTATTTTAATTATTATATTAGTAGCTTCTTCAATAGGCCATAACTATTACTAACATTACTAAATTATAAGGATATATTAAGATTTAAATTTTAAATTAAAAAAAAAAAAAAATACATTTAATTTATGCATTTAGCAGACGCTTTTATCCAAAGCGACTTACAGTGCATTCAGACTATCAATTTTTACCTATCGTGGTTTATATGCTGTTAGTTATTACAATAAAATCAATTGTGATTCATAAAAGTGTGGTTCTATTTCAGTCATTAATCTTTGGTTTAATTGAAAAAAACAAAAAATGTTTTTTTGGTTTAATTGAAAAACAAAAATAAATAAATAAAAAGTCGAGTTGTTTATTATCAATCTACCACTAGGTAAGCAGCCAAGCCTTGACCCATTATTTGAGTCCTCTCTGTAATATCTCTAATAATAAAAGCAGAAAATAGACAAATGAATTTGATACGGTGAACTTACAGAATCAACTTTGCCTTGATTTTTCAGGTGCTCTTTGTAGCGTTTGTCCACATATTCCTCTAGCCTGTGAAGAGATGCCACAAAACCACAATAACGGCAAACTCTTATAGAGAGTGACATCACGGTATTTTCAATAAGACATAAATATGTATTCTACTTAAGAATACATCTCATGCAGAACCGGAAAGCATTTATACTTGATTTCTAAACCTATTTTTCCGGCCGTAAATAAAACGCAGTCAGAGATAAACTGTGAAGGCCATCTGCACCTCTTTGGCCTTGTGCTGTCCTGCACTTCATTTGTTCCACGGAGTGATTTTTCTGACAGCGAGAGAGTGATTTCACTGCCTTCCTCTCACATTGTTGGCTGTAGCGTTGTTAGGGGCGACTAGTCTGTTAAGGGCTCACCTTGGATCGAGCTCCTTGGCCACTCTTTTAGCTTTGTTCCATTCTTCTCCCTCAATGAATGCATCTATGGCGTTCTTAATGAGGTCCAGGTTGAGGTAGAGCTCAGCAGCCTGAAAGAAAGAAAAGAAAAAAAAAAAACATTTGTATCTCAACAGGTCTATGGCTCGAGGACGCCAAAGAATAGATGAAGTCTGTGAGCTTTTTGTGCGGTCACGTTGCTTTTGTGTCATATCCTAAATATACACTGGCACACATTGGCACACAAGCGCACTGAAAGCACCATTTCCTCTTGGTGTGCCTTTTTCAAAACACAATACTTAGAAAGAATAAAAACCTAGTATTTTGGAGGGTTTTTCAGTATTTATGCTCAAAATTGCATCAGTGAGGAAAATAAAAAAACAAATGTCAATAGAGAAATGTGAATTTTGTATACTTATTGTGATTATATACCTGAAAAACTAAAAAGAAACGTACCTCGTTGTACTTTCTGAGCTGAATCAGGCGCGGCCCGACGATCTGACTGATGTCCACAGCCTTGTCATGAGATAAAAATTTAATGGCCAATTCTGCTGCCTGGAGGGCATGAAAAGATGAGAAAACCTTTGTAAAAACTGTAAATGCAACAAAAAGTCAAGCCCTTTAGGAGCATTTTTCTTGTTCAGATATTTCATGTCAACAGAGTGGCTCTCTAATTGTAGTTAATCTAGGTTAAAAAGATAATTCGCTGGGTTTCCAACCAAAGGTGCGAATTTAACTTATGCGCAAAACTGTAATATCGCACCAAATATTTGCGAACAAGCACCGTTTCCATCCAACGAGTCAAAGAGAACAAAATCGTCACTTCCTGATAAACTGGCACTATACATCACTAAGAAAATTAGGTGAAGTTACTGAATATAGCAATTTTCCTATATAATAAATGACTTGCACCTCAGAACGTGCAGATGAAACACAATTAATGTGGTTATTGCTTTCAGACGTGGATGCTGCTGTTTGGGAACGCAGTTGATTAATAGTTCTGGAATGCAATTAGACAGAAATACTTTGATGACAGACTCTGCTCGTGCATTTCCGAATGACCATATAACAACATTTCAGATGCTGTGGAACAAGATTGGACCTGTTGGTTAATCAGGATTTACCATCCCATAGCGCAAAGTCACATGACTTTTTGATGTGCTTAGAGGAATTTACACAAGTCAAAAACCACCTCAAGCGAGCGTAAACACTTTTTTGCGAATTGAGGCATTTCAATTTGAAATTCAGTGTTTCCATCCCTGGATTCTGATGTGATACTTCAAAATGCGCGAAATAAAAAAGGTGGTGGAAACCCAGCTGCTGTCTTCTTTTTCAGTTTATTTATTTATTATTTTTATTTATATAAAAGTATTCCGTCTCTGCCAACTGGGCAAAAACGGATTTTTGCAAGACCTTCAAGCAAAATAATAAACTTAAACATTTAACACACCCTGACTTCAATTCTGACTTTTCTAAAGAAAAGATCAATCAGTAAAACTTTATAAGGGATTTAGATGAAAAAGCAATGTCTTAAAATCATAGAGTAATGTGAATGTATGTGTGCCTCTGTCAAAGAGGCATCTTTGTTAAATTGCCAAAATGTTAATAATCAGCAAACAAATATTACTTAAAATATCATTTTAAACCTAACTGTGATAATTTTTTGACTAGCTTTGTCTATTTTCATTTATTGTTATTGGCTCCAGTCAAGATTTTTGGTTCTAAAATAAATAAATGATAAAAAAAATTCTAAAAGATAATAATAAATGATTGTCTTAAGGAGCAGTCACATTAACAAAAAATGGTCAACAGTGTGGTGACATGAACCACAGCTCACACAAAAGTTCGCCCTCGTGCAAAATTGACTGGATTTTGCATGTGAATTCACTAAAACATTCCAAAAATAATAACGGATTGAAACAGATTGAAAATGTAAATTTTCTGGACAACAGTGTCCTTTATGTAAGAGAACATGGTGATGCAGTCAGGTGTCTCCGAGTCTGTATTTTACCTTCATCCAACACTTCATCAGTAAGTCCATGTTAGATGAGTCCTTCACTTTCAGATAGCAGTCGATGGCTCTGGCATATTCGCCTGTCTGTTCCCACTCCTGAGCTTGCTCCACCATGCCTTCCACACCCCTATAAACACACATATACATTTATTTCTCATGGACTTGTAAGCCATGTTTACCATCTCCTGCTTTCCTTCAGTCATTGACGTCATAGTACTCTATGAGAAGAAAAACAACAGAAAATACTAATGTTATATTAGTGCCGGCTAGATAGTCTGCGGTTCATTTTACTGTGAGAGTTTTGAATAAAGGCTTGAAACCCCTATTTATTAAAGGTCTTCAGACGTTCCTACTTCAAGTCTTGAGATGACCTGGTGGTTAATGATCGTGAAAGCTACATGAAAACCCTTCAGCTACATTTAATGTTTGGCAGTGATGGCTTTAAAACTGCAGAAAGTGAATTAAATTTCACAGCTGTGAAGGCAAGCACTCAAGCACTTTCTGCTTTATACAACTGTACATAAGGTTCAGCGCAATGGACAGGCAAAACAAAGCCACATGGCTGAACACTGTTGAAAAAAATCTGCATAGGCTGGTGGTTAGGTATGTTTTGAAGCATGGAAGCTACCGGTAGTTTGAGCTGGTTTAAACTGGTCCTTAGTTGGTCCTGAGCTGGAGGTTGTTGCTTAGGACCAGCACATGATCAGCTTAAACCAGCTCATGACAAACTAAAGACTAGCTCAAACGAGCCTAAACCAGCTGCCAGGCTTCAAAACATACCTATCCAGCATATGCTGCTTTGTTCAACAGGGAAGGTACACACATTCTATACCTCTTCCTTTGGAAAGAAAAAACACCTTTGGGATCATAAAGTGACCAGAAGAGTCAATTATAAACACAACATGGCAAGAAAGTTCAAACTCTTGATTGAAAATAGGTTAATGATCCAAGAAGCCTATATTACTGCTGAGTGGGCCTTGAACTGACTATCCAAAATGTTTCTCCTTTTCTTCCCAGGGAAGACGGCAGAGAAGCCTTTGATGTTTTCCCACAAGTCATTAAAAATAGGAAAATTATCAGTGGAGATGGATTTGCTGCGTGTCTGCTCGTTAATGAGCTGCTCATTATGAATTTAATTTAGGATAAAAAGCTGCCATGTTCTAATAAAGAAGGGAAGCCAAGCAACGAAAAGAGGATTCGAATGTAGTTCAGAGCTTTTGGTTTTTCTGCACACCCGCAGAGCCCTAGTTTCTGAAGAACAATAAACAAGGGAGGTTTTCTTATACAGCATATAAGACACATATGAAAGTAAGATGGGAAAAAAAGAAACAGATAGTAAAGGAGTTCTTTTACCAGTTGCCCTCGCTTTCATATTCCTTTTGAAGGACGCTCAGCTTGCTGGGCAAATAGTCTTTACAGATCCGCATTGCATCAGTCCACATCCCAGCATCCTGGATAAGAGAAATATGGTTCTTCAAACCTGCATAACTTAATGTTCATATTTAGCTAATAAGAAGAAATCTTACATTTGTTTGAACAAATCTTTTAAAATGCAAACTATCAATTTTTTAAAAATATAATTTTGTATATTACTATAAATATAAATCAGTTTTACACTCTACTGTAATTGTATTAATTTAATTTTGGTTTAATTTTTTTTATTAATTTACAATTTAATATACTAATTCAGTTCAATTAAGTAACATTTTAAATTAATTATGTAAAAAAAAAACTAATCTTCATCTGTTCTAAATAATTAGGGAGGGTTTCTTCTAAAGAAAGAGCATGCACAACTGAGAAAAATTAATGGATAGTTCTTACAGTCAGATAAAATGTTATTAAAATGAATTATAAAACATTTCATTTTGTGTTTGACCCATATCACGTGGATTTGGAACAACATGAGTGTGAGCAATAACATTTTTGGGTGAACTATCCATTTAGTAAAACTTAAACTTTTAAAAGTAGCTACCCTGATTCTTCTTTAAAAAATGTTCAGAAAGTTTAGATCTCTGTGTGCTTCATTGTGATGATGACTACAGCCTGGTTGCTGTTAAAGGCATCAATGACATTCTACTACAGTAAAGAAGATTTTTGTTTTATTGTCTATGTGCAGATTGTGCTTTTAAGGACTCTTACTTTGTAGTATTTAATTGCTAGCTCTGGCCTTTGGGCCCTGAGAAGGAAGGCCTCAGCTTTTTGGAATTCCTTCTGGTCAAAACAGAACTTGGCCTGGCTCACTAGAATGTCTGCCACACTTTCCGGATCATGAGCCTCTGCCACTCTCTGGGCATTACTCCAGTCCTTATTATGGACGTGCCTACAATAGAAATAGAGACATGGTCACCCATATTGTAAATATAATTTTTAAAAATTCTGTAATAAAATGTATATACAACGACCAAAGTCAGTTGGATTTAAGATACTAAAACCATTATGTAAAACCAAATATTAATTGAACAAAGTGTAAAAAAAATATGAACTGACATATAATGTCTTTAATAATTAGCCATGAAATAATTTACCTATCCCCTTTATCATCACTGCAAAGCTCAGTTAAGAGTATTTTTGTCCATAGTTTTTAGTTTCTTTTTCTTACTTCATTATTTCTTAAGCATAAGGTTCAGTCATTTTTGTTATTATAATTATACTAAAACAGGACTTTTTAGATCATTAACAATATGATTTCTTGGAGTCATCAGATCATCTTTGGTTCACTGCCACTCTAGCAGGAAAGCTCCAGCATACCGCTTCTCCATGAGATCTACAAATTAAACACTCTCAATCCCAATGCCACCTGCTTCTAGTTACTCATTGCTTGTAATGTGATAAAGTTGATAAAATCAGTACTCCATGCACACAAAAAGTACTGAAGGGAAGCAATCCCCCCTATAGAGTGGTCTGTATGTACCGTGGAAGGAAAGTGTGATATGAAAGCTCACTCACATTAACACAGCCTCCTTGGGTTTCCCGGCTTTGATGAACTCAGTCTCAGCCTCATTGAATTTACCCTTAAAAGTAAAAAAATTACAATTTATCTGTGCACCATGCAATCATTAATAATGAGAATAATAACTGTAGGTCTGGTTATTAATAACAATGCCAAATTGTGTAAAAGTAAGCATAGGGTAATATGTCATTATAACAAATTTTAATACAACAATATTTTCAAAATTTCATAGATTTAGCATTCTATAAAACTACACATTTTTTTAGTTAGGCTGGGAATTTTTTTTTTCTTTCTTTATTTTTTTGCAGATCCATTACAATGACTGGTGATTGACATACTTTTACCAGCATTTTTAGATTTGTTATTTTATATTATTAAATTGATAAATATATTATATTAATATTTTTATTTACATGTATTACATTAATTCAAACACGCCTACAGAAAAACAAATCAATCTTCCCACTGGAATCTGCATTATAAAGACCAAATCAGGCAAGAAAAATGAAAAGACCTCAGAATAATTTGCATTCAGAGCCCAGACCTTGAAAGTGAACCATTGTAGTAGTCTATTTAACACATTCACACCCGCATTTGGCTGGAGTCACAGGCAGTGACAGTGTAGAAAAGAGGAATCATTTCTCCCCAGTCTGTAATACCTGGTCCTCGAGGAACATGGCATTTTTTAGATGAATATCAGGAATCTTCTGTTTCATGGCGAGTCGGGCCAACTCAAAGGCAAAGTCAAATGCACTAAAAAAAAAAGACAAAGAGTGTTTCATTATAGAGTAAATAAAAGCCTATATTACTATGCACTGGTTAATTTGTTATCTGTATGCACCATGTACACCTGAAAATGGTATAATAGTGTTAGGACCATTAAGTCTTAACAGAGACTTACTAGTTATCAGCAGCAAAGTCAATGGCGGTTTCCAGAAAGCCAAACTTGTTGAGCAGCTTAACTGCCGCCTCACCTCCGAGATTTTTTGCCCACAGATAGGCCACTTGCTTATGTGCACTGGCTCCTCCATGAGTCTTTGCTATCTGTTGCAAAGACATGAAGAGAACTTCTGAATGTGTAAAACGCTCTACTTTTTACATTATATCAACTCTAGTATCATATAAAGACCATGTAGTGTGCACACACACCCGATAAGCTTCATCCCACATATCATTGACTCTGTACATGTTTACGGCAGCTTTCCAGTCCTGACCCTCTAGGTAATGATACTCCGCTTCCTGAAACCTGGATTCAGCCTCTAGCTCCTGTGATAAACCCAGCACACAGAACTCAGACCATGTGAAAGATCTACTGAACAATAACAAGACAAACCCGCACCAAAAGAGATTTGGGTCAAATGGGTTTTGTAACTAAATGTGAATAGGAAGAATAAAAGAATAGAACTCTTGTACCTTAGCCAGGTGAATGTGCGTTTCCTGCAGCAGGTCTTTGTGATGAACAGCAACTAAACGGATCATGTCATCATACATTTTGTTCTTCTTGTACATTGTGATGGCCAAGTCCGGTTCATCTACTGTGGTAAAAAGCCTAAAGACAGAAATGTACATTTCAAATGTATGAAATCCAGTATGACATGTGACGGAAATCTCAAACATGTTGAAATTCTTTTCAGATTTAAAAATGAATTCATTTCTTATTATAAATGAACCCAGCCAAAAACATAGGTCAAATTAGAAACACAGCGTTGCGCATGTGTGTTTTCACCTTTCGGCTTCTTTGTACTTCCCCTCTTTCTCTAACTCTTGTGCTCTGCTGATGTAGAGGGCAGACACATCCTCTTGTGACATGCACTTCACAGCAAGCTGTGTCGGAGACGGACAGATAGATAACAAGAGAAACGTAAATTGGTCATGATTTGAATAAAGAAGGAAAAAACAATTGCGGTTATATTCGCAGCTTTCATCCAATTTATAATTACAACTACACACTGATTTGTTAACATGTTGCTATGCAATTGCTAGACTGTTTTTGGTGGCTGCTAGGCAGTTGCTTTTTGGCCAAATTCAAAAGAGGCCACCTCAAGTTTTATATAAGTCTCAATTCTCTCTTTCCATGTAATTCTATGAGATTTATGAGATTTAAGGCATTTAATCATAAACAAAAATATAGACACTAAAATAAACAGCTATTATTAATGAATGTATTCTTTATCAATATCTTTGCAGAGGTGCACAATGTGACACTGACCTTATGAGCTTGCTCCCATCGCCCAGCCTGAGTGTACATATCTATAGCATCTTTAGTATGATCACCCTTCACAAACAGACGTTCTGCCACCTGTAGTTCATAGAAACATAATTAGCCAACACAGATTCAAACCAGATCATTTTTAGAAACCTGAGAGCATTAGTTAATATTTGACAGCTTGAACTTGCTTTTTTTTTACCTCAAACTCCTGCACAGAAGCATAGTGCTGAGCTATTTTCAGGTAATATTTAGCAGCAGTCTTGTCCTCCTGTAGCTCCAGTATGTGCAATGCTTTCTTCCACTGGCGTGCTGCGATTGCTGCCTCTATGGCCTTGGTGGAACGTCTTTTACAGGGAGGAAATTACATACACTTTTAAATATTATATTAAAATACTGCTTAATATTTTGTGGAATGCGTGGTATGTTTTTTCATGATCCTTTGATAACTAGGAAGTCACAAGAATTTATTTGAGACAGAAATATTTTGTAACCTTTTAGATGTCTTTGCTGTCACTTTTGAATAATTGAATGCATCCTTGCTGAATAGAAGCGTTAATTTAAATAAATAAATAAATGGTGGTGTAAATGCACCATTTAAAGGAATTGTAAAATGCCTTTTTTTTGCTCTGATCTATAGAGGTTTGTTATTCTAGAAACTCACCCTGCTTCTATGTAGTGGTTGATGGCAGCATCCATTTGTTTCTGCTGCACTAGATAGTCACCCCACACTTCCTCCAGCTTTACAACTTCTGCAGGAAACGCAACGCGAGCCAAATCCACCGCTGTGGAAGCACAATGCAATCAGCAGAGGTCAATGAAGGCAATGAATCTAAAGCTCTGATGCTTTGCATTAAAACCACTTAGTTATTGTTCAAATTGAAATGTAACACCCTATTCTGATTGTTCTTACCAGCTAGGCTCACCTTTCTTAAAAGCATTTCCCTTGCGGTAGCACTCCAAGGCCTTCTGATTATTTCTTGTCCTTTCAAACAGGTCGCCTGCCTGTTGAGTTTAATAATACTTACAAATATGAATAATTAGGAGTAAAACAATTTCCCTTCAATTCTGTGAAACAATACAATGTCAGTGTGAGAGGTTGTGCTCCTCATTTGAAAGTTATAAACGTATGGAACTCAAAAGTAGCCAATTTGTCAAGCCACATGCGGTTGTTGCAGGTCAAACTCACCCTCTCATAAAACTCTCCTTTAATGAGTGCAGCAGTGATGCGGCTGATGATGTCATGGCTTGATAAAAGCTCGTCCCTACTCATGGCCAGCCAAGCAGCTTTGGCAGGAAGTCCTGCTTTCAGGTAGAGGTTAACAGCACCAGTGAAGTCTCCTTCATTCTCCTTCACCTCACCAGCTTTCTCATTCTGATTGGTCTCCATTAGGTAAGAATAGTAACTGCGTCTCAAATTGTCCAACTCTGGGTGGCCCTTCAAGGGATGTACACATTTAGTATTAGTAGAAAGCTGATTTTTGCAGCATCATAGAGACAGCTGCTAAATGCAAATAGTATAAAATGCAACTAACTAAATAATTGCGCAGAGTTAAGATAGCAACATAAAAAGGCTTTTCGGAAATATTGTGAATTGTGAAAATTAACATGCTTTGTGCCATCTATAACATGTTTTATGGTGTGAGTTAGTGATTGCTGACAGAGTGGAACCATCAAAATTCAAGAGGCATTCAGAATCCAGACACTCAGTGATTTTTGTATACTGTTGCAGTTCATGGTAATATTGCAATGGTAACAGTGTAATAAACTGCAATGTTTGATTTTATGGAATTTTTTTTTACTTTACAGCAATTACACAAAAAAAGTATACAGCAATCAATTCTGGTTCCATGCTGTATGACTTATTTGAGTTCTAATGTATCTGTGAACCCCTGTTTTAGGCTAAATAAAACAAAACATGTGGACTAGAGGTTATGCATATTTATGATATTGTATGTAAAAACAGGTATTACCTTTGCTTCTGCCACTGCAATACATTCATCCCACATGTGAAGCTCCTGGTACATTTCCATCACTTCATCCACCGCATTCTGCAGAGTTACAGCAATATTACTCACAGCTATCAAGTTATAACCATCTCAGCTCTGTCGCTCCCACGTACGAACTGTCCAATGCCATTTTTGAACTCAGTTGGCAAAGAAAAGCAGTGGCAAATACTTTTGTAGAGATCAATTTCAAAATTAAGAATTATTTTGTCATTTTAATTATTATTTGATCGTTTTTTTAATTATTATTTTTAACTTAATTTATTGTTAAATGTAACATTTATTTAATTTTTTATCTAATTAAACAGTACAAAAACATGTTTGTTTATTTATTTGTTCATTTAAAAAGGGTTTTATTTCTTTTCATTTGAATTTAATACACTGGCAATTGTATTTTTAAGTGGCACTCCTGCTTGCAAGTATCAGAAACTATTCTTTACCTGTTCCAAGTAATACATCTCTGCAAGCTTAAAGTTCTTATCCAGCATGGCCAGTCGTGCTTTTACCTGGTAGTGGTCTGTACCATCACCACCCTACAGGAGAGAATATAACATCGAAATGTAAAATACATAAGCACAAGGACAACAGCAAAAAACATACATTCAAAAAATCAACAGACAAAGTAATAAAGATGCTACAGGCTGAGGACCTGTCTGTCCTTCAAAAAAAAATGGTATGCACTACATACATATTCCCTTGAGACTGAATCTGCAATTTTGTTGGTCTCATTTAGGAATCGAGCTTTGGACACATCTCCAAGGGCTGCAAAACACCTGCAGAAAAACCCAACACTACCTCAGAAAGAGAAACTGTAAATATCAGCCAGATAAAAACATCACATGCAATATCATTTCACATTCAACCACCAATTCTGCAATAACTTAGGGCATTTAAACTGGACAGCACTGATCAACCATGATGCCATTTCTAAAAGTGACTTCGAGCTAAAGAGTATTCAGTCAATTCTTTCATTTGCATTCTCCTTCACGGTCAGACTACTTTTTTTTCATGCAGATAAGCCTATATATAACAAACCAATCCTGCATTATTAAAGACCCTCTAATTTAAATTCTAGCTTCAAGCCCTCTTAAAAATGCTTATACAGTAAAAAGAAAACTCTGAACATGCTCACTGCCTCCTAAAGCGACTGGATGACTTTTTAAGAGAACCTTTGGTGCTTAGTGCTAAAGCTTTTATCCTCCCGCACAAGTTCAGGTGAAGGGTTTTTTTCTCTTTTGCAACAGAATACACACATTTTTCTTTAGGCACAATATTATCTGAGACACATTTCAACATTTAAAATGGAACACGCAGAGCAACTGTACAGAATAGCAGCTTTCTTAAAAGACCTTTTGACTGCTTGAATGCTTTTACCATGCAGTAAGCATTCACTGCTATATGGAACAACATTGATTCTTTTGTCAAATGAAAATATTATGTTTTAAAGACAGTTTTGGGGTCTTTTTCTATAGAACAATTCAGAATATATTAAAGAAGATGCATCCTACATTTTCAGTTTTAATCTCTGAGGTCAATTTATAATGCAATTCGGGTTTATATGGATACTTTTCCCCACCAAAAACTGTTTTACGTGCCCAGCCTTTCTCTGCCCCATTTCCTGCTAAATTTCTCCAAATCCCATTTAAAGAAGAAGAAAACTTGCCTACATCTCTGATGGCCTGAGGGTTAGTAAATGTTAATTTTCGGGTGATCTAGTCCATTAAGATTTTTATGCAAACAGTATTTATACCTGTGACATGAGTCAAATATGTAACCGGACCCATAGCAGCACCTTTTGACACATCGATGACATTTACATATGGGTGGCCATGTGTTAATATACAAATTCACATTTACTAAAGATAGAGACATTGTTACAGATTAGTTTGAATAATTCTTTTTGAACTTATTGGGCAAGATATTTTGAGTACAGTGTGCCTACAGTAAATGCTTTCATTTCAAATGATCAAGGAATATTACATATTCATGATATGAGCCCTTTAAGATACTGAGCTGATTCAGTGTATTTATATTTAATTGTTTAGTTCTTCTGTAGTGCCAATTAGATGCATATAAAGAGCAAATAAAAAGAAAAAACTAAAGGTGCAATGCTATTAATAGAATGAAACAATCGTTAAGAAAGACAGTAAGATTATTGTATTTATGTAATCGTGTGAAAAGTGTTTTTTCTATTGTCAGTACAAGGGCTGTAATTAATATGTTTATTCGCACACATCTGCCAGTGACTGTGCTGTCTTTGAGTAAACAATAAAATAAACTATTATTGCAATTTTTGGTTTGTTAAGGTGGCCCAACAAAGAAATGATTTAATTAAAGTTTAATTTATTTGTATTTTACACTTCAAAAATCATAATCAACTGCACAGCAAAACTGTGCTGTGCACTGTTCTGCTCCTTTATCAAATTTAACGTCATGTAAGAAATGTGTTGCCTATAAATGCAAGTAACCAAGTATAAAAGGATATGACAGTTCTGCAACTTTAAAACTGTCTTACTTCTAAAGAAGTTCAATAGAGGAAGTTAAACTTAAAAAATGATTCTGGGATAATCTGTAAAGGAATTCAAAGGAACAAGACTTTTGAATTCTGTCATACTGGTTCCTAGGTGTCAAGGTTAGACACATGATCTGGACAGCTATGCTGAAGTCATCGCAGCTTTAGCTGAGTCACAGAGGTGGGTGGACTGTCTTGCTTGTCTAACCTCTCAGCGATGTGGAGCTGTTGTGCCTCTAGGGAGAGTTTACTCAGAGTCTTCCACATGGCCTCGGTCTCTGCCGACATCTCCAGGGTCTCCAGGAATGCTGTAGCTCTGTACACACACATACACACAAATCCAGCTATGAATAAAGATACTTATATAATTTAAAGGGATAGGTCACCCAAAAATTACAAATCCGTCATCCGTAACTCAGCCTCATGTCATGGTTTTGTAGAACACAAAAGAAGCCTTTGGTATTTAAACTGTTTTGGTTACCACTAAATCATTGAGACATTTCTCAAATTATCTTCTTTTATAGAGATGAGGCTGACAGAATTTGAATTTTTTGGGGGACTGTCCTTTTAAGCAACTCAAGTTTAAATTTATGCTCTTTTTTGTTTTTAAAAGAAGGCATTCTTAAGGTGCAATCCATGTTTATTACAGGTGTCTGTGGTATTTAAATTCATTTATTTTTTACCTGTAATAGTCACCATCATCAATGGCTGTACCAAATTCAATCAACCCCTCATCCAGAGTGTAGGAGACAGAGTTAACCCCTTCAGTCACAATGACTTCAGTTTTTCCATTGGATCTCTCCAGATCTACAATATCACCCTGTCGCAACACAAGTCACATGATTAAACTCACAGTCAACAAAAAAAGAAAGAAAAAATAAACTGAAATGGCGAGGTGCAAATTCTTTCTTTTCATCAAAGAATCCTGACAAAAATATTGTTAGAGTTTCCATAAAAATATTAAGCAACACTGAGTTCAATTTTGATAATAATAAGAAATCAGTTTGTTAGAATTCAGCTTTGACATCACTGGAATAAATTCCATTTTAAAATATAGTATTAAGTATTATTAATTTACTATTCATTGTAATATAATTTCACAATATTCATATCTATTAATGAATATATAACTATTAACTTCAGCTCACCTTGAGGGGAAACATTGTGACCCTCTCCGGGCTGTCGATGGTGTACCAAACACACAGGTTTCCTCGGTTCTGGGCCACAACTACATCACTACCCGGTACCCACTGAACATAAGGACAGAAACTCAGCATGGTGCTCTTCAGGCTGCTCTCGATGTCATACAGGTGGAGCTGAATGTGGAGAAAGAGACTGAAGTGGCAAATCATTCTGATTTTACTAGAAATATTAGAGCTTAAATAACAACGCTGGCCCTTACCCTGAGTTTCTTGTCCCTAAAAAGCAGTTTCCGACCCGTTTCATTCAGCTCCAGCCAGTCTATCTTGGAGTCATGGCTTATAGTGCCCAGATTATACCCACCCACCAGATCCACTATGAAAACAGGAAGAGAAAAGGATTATGGGAGATGAATGCACCAAATACCAGATGCAGATTATTTTCTGTTCATCCAAGGTCAGAAATTAAGCTTTATAGTTAAATCTTTTAAACAGTAAGAGGCTTTTAGACAATGTGTTTAAAAGAACAGATGAAGTACTTTTCATCCCCCAAAAAAACTATAATAAACAGAATTATAAAAATTTGGAGATGACTGCCATGAACGTCACCGCACACACACTCGTACACAAATACACGCAGCAAAAACGGAGGCACTGCCTTTCATACGGGCCCCGAACATCCGTGCCCTAACAAAAACAAATCAATGAGTCTTTCATGAATCCCGTTCTGTGATGCTTCCCTGCATTTCTGGCTCTTTGTTCACAAAATAACCATTCTGATGGGAAGCATCACTTATGGAGGAGGGCAAGGGGGGTGGGGGGGGGGGGGTGGAGGAAAAACAGTTTCCAATTTGCACTTTCTGAACAGTTTTTAAGTACATGGATCAGTGAGGGGGAAAAGCACTCTGCTGTCTGTCAGAGGAAAATAAATTGGATGAAAGTTGTTTCTCATTTTCAGCACCTGAAGAAGAAATAAGGCTAGCAGGACAGAGGGAGCATGCCAGGACTTAATTAGCACAGGAAGTGGTCAGAAGCGTGGCAGATGGCTGACGGTAGCTGGTGAAGGAGAGGGCCATGACGGCGACACAGCAGGCCCGGCGTCTAATTGAAAGGTAACGTCCAAACCGACCGAACGTCAACACTCCTTCCTACTGTCCCTCAAATGATCCTCTCTCCAAATAACGGGTCACATGGAGAAGGTGTGCCATTAAGAGCGGAAACAGAATACCAGTGATGACGTTGATGACAGAATAAAACTCTTTTATGAGCTGATGTGAGTATAATTCCATATAGTTTAGTGCAATTTTGCATTTGCTAAATGGGAAATACAATTTTTTTCACACAGGGCATGCAAAACTGAGCTATAAGACTGGGAAGACGTGATTAATCAAAACTTTTCAATAAAATGGAGTTAAAACTGTTTTATCATTTTAGTAAATAATAGATAATCTCCCTGTCTTGACAGTAACTCACCGATAGCAATAGTTTTTATGTCAATCAGGTAAGCCAACTTTCTGTTGTCCTCCACTCCCCTCTGCTTTCTCTCATTCAGACGCACACTGCAAACACAAACACAAAGTGAAGAATAAACACTTCCTGTGGGTGCTGAGGGACCTGTCGGTGCTCCATCAAGAGGAACCAAGCAATGCATTCTGACAGCACCTGACAAGCTTTATACATGAATGCTGATTTGTGATGACTAGGTCTTCTCACTTAGAGCCAGCCAGAATGACAGTCCCAGGACAACTGAGAACTCGCAGGTAAATCCCGCCATCTGGTGGTCAGTATTAGACATGACTTTTTTGGGTAATGTAACTCTTTATCATAGAGTAATATAACTCTTGTACAAAAGTTTCGTTCATTATTGAATTATGTATTTCATTCATATTTTTTATTAATTATTAAATAATTATTAGTAGATTATGTACTAAATATATTAAATGATTATAAAGAATGAATATTATTATATTACATACTATAATAATAATATATTATTATATATAAATACAATTTATTTGATATAATTAACATATATTACATCAATTGTAATATATATGAGTGTACATATATATATATATATATAATTTACAATGACATATCTTTTTTAAATAAGAAAAGTTGTTACAAAGCAAAAAAAAAATATTTTTACCTTTTCGATGAAGAATTATAAAAACAAATGTAGTAACAAAGTAAACCATTTTGAATTGGCTTTTAAAATGATTTTTGCTTTCCAAAGTGTTTCCAAATGGCAGACCTGATGAGGTGTGGGTTCATAAACTCAGTCCGAACAGATCCCAAGATTTCATTGCTTCCGTATTCCACCAGCGCCAGTTCTCCAGCGTTGAAAATCATGCACACCTAACCAAAAATATAGCAATTTACAATTAGACAGCAATGACTTTAATTATACCAGCTAGGGCTGCATGATTCATTAAACCCAGTCGTTTTCCCTTTGCACCATTCTCATAAATGACTGAGGCATCTTAATAACACACAATAAAATAACAAAAACACTGTACCGTTTCATTTTCAAAGAAAAACTTTTCATTTCCCCCGGACCCCTGCCACGCCACCTGTAATGGGAGAGTGATGTTGTTTATTGAAGTACAACACGGTCATCAACTTTTGCTTTCCACTACATTACACAGAAAGAAGCAGAGGCAGAGACATTGCAGCCAAGGCCCTTCACCATTATCCTGTTTGTCACACTGAACTTTCTTCCAACTCCCATAAGAGCACTTTGGAAACTCAATTAAACATGGATTAACACAGTGAACCATGACAGCCCTTGAACTTTTAATTAGACATTTTAAACCTTGGTCCACCCGATGGAGAAACTGATTCGGTTACAATATGAGAAACTTTGAAAAAGTTTGAATACAGGCCGTTTTTATCTAAACAGAGACTTTTTAATACAGACTGCATGATCAAGAATGGTAAAAAAAATGCTCGAACAAAACTATATGTAAGAAATAAAGCAACTGTGAATAATCAAACACGTCCAAACTAGACATCCTACCTCACTTAATTTGTTGGATGCCAGATCTCCCAGCAGCAGTGTGTCAGAGGTGTGAGCCACAAGATATCGATCCTTCCCCATGACTTTCACCTCATCTATTTCATAACCATACTGAGATTTCAGCACCACTCGGGTGCCAGTGGACAGATTCTTCACAATCACCTGGGAGGGTTAAAGAAACAAAGTTTTAGAACATCCAGTTTATAGGATGTAAACAAGACTCAAAATAAGAGTCATGACTGAAATAGTATTGCTCACTTGACTTAATCCTACGTATGTCATCTCAAATTTGTTCTTGTAGATACTCCTCCGAAGACAGCAGTCAAACAACTCGACTCCTCCACACAGTGTGCCCTATAATTTAGAGATGTAATTAGACTTCATCTACAGTGGTACCAAATGGCAAATCCAAACCTCAACATCACTGAACCGCTGTTTCTTTGGTTTTTGTCATCCCACTTATATCTTATCAAGTTCCCTTGCAGACAAACTTATAAGTAGATGTGTGTACACAGGATTCAGGATATTCTCAGTATTAGTGTTCCAAGAGAAAACTTCTCTATAGTGTGTACAAGTTTGAGTATATGAACAGAATACATATGTTCTGAAATCTTCATAAAATCGGACGTTCAGACTGACCACAGAAAGCCGAGAGCCGTCTTTCTTCCAGGACAGAGCTGTGATGGTGTACAGGTTTGGAATCTCTTTGGGAGAAGCTTCATCCCAGGTGGCTTTTCGGGGACTCCAGTTGAAAACTCGCAACCTAAAGAAAACTATTTAGCATAAGGGATACATCACGACATTGGAAACACATTTTTGTTTTCTGTTTAACAGCTTTCTCGCCTGTCATAGCTTCCCACGACTATGGACTGGCCACTGGGGCTAGATGCGGCCACTGTGAATTCCTTTTCGGAGCGATCTCGGCTGTAGTCAAATGTCTGAAGCAAGTGGCCCTCCCTTCCATAGGCCACAATCTTCTTATCGCATCCAGCCACAATTATGCTGTTGGTGCCCCATGCCATGGCGTACGGTGGGCATGCATGAGTCAACAATTTGCCCTTCGAACATCAGAACAAATACATATTAAATAATCAATCATTTAGGCACACGCAAATATAATATTTCAATTAACATATGCATGTTATAAATACATTACCTGAGATTCTCCAGATCCTTCATCATCAAAGAAGTACCGAACAACTGTTCCATCCGCATGACCCGAGAGGATTCCCTTCCCCGAGACACTGGGAAAATGGACCCAGTTAAATTAAATTATATTTATGCATTTAGCAGACGCTTTTATCCAAAGCGACTTACAGTGCATTCAGGCTATCAATTTTTTACATATCATGTGTTCCCGGGGAATCGAACCCCCAACCCCCAGTGCTCTACCAATTGAGCTACAATAAAAATGAATGATAGCTATATATATAAATACAACTATATTTAAATATAATGTAGAATAATAAAAATTATAAAAGCGCATAACAATGATTCCAATTAAAAATATAAACTAAAAATAAAAAATAAAAGCTAATTCAAAATATGAATTAAACCTGAGCAAACCAGAAAATACTAGTGTAAGCATCAATAGTCAGGATTTTAATACATACTTTGTCGTTAGTGAGACAACATATGAGTCCGTTCCGTAGATCGTGGAGGACTTGCTTGTTTTTGTATTGGCTTGTCGAACCTGCATTTAACATAAAAAACACTCACAAAATAGAAAAATCAGCTTACGGTTTAAAGCATAGAAGATGTGCCACACTTACTTTTCCCTCAGCTAGTCCAAATATTACTGTGTGCTCTGACGGCCAAACCAGACATGTTACAGCACTCTAAAGAACAAAAACAAAGTTAATGCACACAATATATGACACTTCTGCCTAATGGAGTATCATATTTATCATCAAAATACTTACTGTTTGAATAAATTTGTTGCAAATAACCTTTTTATCTCCCCTGGAACATAAAACACGATATTAGAAATATGAAATAATACAAAAATGCAAATTATACTTGTATGTAAGTATTCTGAGATACCTACCATTCCTCCCCTATTTTGTAAACAAATATAATATTGTCTGTCTGAGCCACTGCTATCTTGGTTGAATCGGGAGAAAATGCCATGGACTTGACCACATAGGTTTTCTTTCCATACTGCAAAAAATCGCAAAATCATAACTTCATAACATCACCTTTTCTTGAAGTACTAAGAAATTATATATAGCACTGGTAGACTACAGCATTTATTTTGAGGATTTAATATGAATTCAATAATTCACTGATTACTTACTTTGGGGTCTGCAGGTTTTGTAGTAAATCTGTCTCGTTTCTCTCCTTGCTCATCATACAGTATAACCACTCTATCAATAGTGCACACTGCAAACTTTGCATTGTTAGGAGCCCAAGCCATACAGGTGACTTTAGCAGCTCCATCCTAAAGAAAAGACATTAGAGACAACACGACGTCGTTTGCTGAGATTTGAATAACATTCGGAATGTGATTTCTACTGTTTCTTTGCACAAAGTAAAATGCATGAGCTGAAGTCTGGCAAGATACTTAAGCATCCTAGTCTTGCTAAGCTAAGATGCGTTATAATGCCTACAGATAGCGGACTGCCAAGAGCTAGTTAGCTAGCGTCGCTAAATAACGTGGTAAACATAATTACCTGAGGAGTTAGAAGAGTCTTCAGATACTTTAGCTGCATGCTTCACTTTTATAAAAGATTTGGCGGAGTTATACGGAAGTATTTCTTGATATAACCACGTTATTGGTTATAGTTGTCAGGCTGCAGACATTTTGGTAAACATAGCTCTCTCCCTGGTTACCGTCGCCAGGGAAAGAACGTATGACGTAGTTACGTAGTGTTTGAACTAGTGTACTGCAGTCACTGATCCATTTTTTCAAAATATATATAGCTATATATATTTTAATAATAAGTACTTTACGGTGACAGTGTTTAACAATGCTATAATACGATGAATATAATAAAAAACACTTATGGAGATGCCGGGGATTGAACCCGGGGCCTCATACATGCAAAGCATGCGCTCTACCACTGAGCTACATCCCCCTCCTGTTTTAGATTTATACACATATATACATGTACGTGTGTTGATCTACAAAACTTAACCATGGTTTTACAACTAACTTATTACAAAAAAGCATAGTTATTATGCTAACCACAAGATTAACCATGGTTTTAATACTAACCACAATTTAACCGTGTAACGTTAGTAATATTGTAGTTATCAACTGGTTAAAAAAAAACCTGAAAACACATAAAAAAACAACAACAACTCAAAATAACAAAACATGGTTACCGTTGTAAATTATATAAATTATTAAATACATAAAACAGTTGTTTATTTTCGTAAGGGATAATAAATATCATACAAATAACACCATTAGTTTTAAAACAGACATTTAATAATCCAACAAATAATTCTTCATAATAAAAATAATCATGAAATAAAACTATAGCCACATGCTGCAATAGCAACATCTAAAATTAGCTAATGTACTCGTGACAGGTCAAACACCATTGTGACTGGAAACTAACAGATGGGGCTCTGACACACAGAACCACTGGAACAAGCTGTTCCTAGGATCCAGACTTACTGAAATAGGTTCAAGGAGAAGAATTCCCAAAACACAGGAGAAATAATTTCTGTGCCGAATAGACCCGAGACATGCATAACCAGGTTATTGAGAGCTTTGAGAGGGTACTGCACAACCTCTGGTTCATAAAAGAAATTTTTGAGCTCATGGTGGGAGCGGTCTTTTACTTTTTTGAAGCCTTTGTTCGACTCTTTATTTCACATTGCAAGAAAGATGTTGAGGGAGAGATAGTCTTGGTGACTGGAGCTGCAAATGGGATTGGAAAGCTGATTGCCAAAGAACTTGGCCACCATGGAGCAACATTAGTCTTATGGGATATCAACTCAGATGCACTGGACAGGACAGCCAAAGAATTAAAGCAAATATTGGATGTGCGTGTGTATGCCTATACATGTGACTGCAGCAGAAGAAGTGATGTCTACAGAGTTGCTGAACTGGTAAATAGTTATTAAATTAATAATTCCCAGCATTGCAATTTTGAGCTACAGATATAAATTACATCTGTTTTTATATTACAAATATACATTTTTGTGATTGGTGAGTAAGGTGTCCTTCCAGACATTTTCATGTACTAAAAACATTTTGACAGGTTAAAAGGGAGGTTGGAGATGTGTCAATTTTGGTGAACAATGCAGGTATGGTAACAGGGAAATACAGTTTCGTTGAAGCCCCTGACAATCTGGTGGATAGAACACTTAGGGTCAATGTTGCTGCTCATTTCTGGGTAAGAAAAAGTAATTCAGGGTTTTCTGCACAGTGTACATTCCTTATACCCCTGTTTTTATGTTATGAGAACAGTAAGCTTACTGTTATCTCAAAAACATCCTGATATGTGCATTCACAGACTTACAAGGCATTTCTCCCAGCTATGCTGCAACGAAACCATGGGCATCTGGTCTGTGTGGCATGCCATGGAGGGTTGTTTGCAATGAACGGCCTTGCAGGTAGATTTATAAAGGGATTTCAGAGACACTGTCACTGTGCAACACTAAATCATGAATATGCAATGTCCTAAATTCAGTATTAAATTAGAATTGCTAACACATTTGATCCACAGACTATTGTGCAAGCAAGTCTGCAGCAGTGAGCTTTGCAGAATCTGTTGCACTGGAGCTGCTTGTCCTTAAAAAGGAAGGAATCAAAACAACAATAGTGTGTCCCTATCTTATAAATACAAAAATGTTTAGGGGATGTCAAACGAAGTAAGTCAATACAGTTTCTATACGAAACCTCATTAGAAATTTGTGCCCTTGGTCATGCAGTAACATTGATATTCTACCTTTGCTAAGGAGACCATCCTTTCTTCCAATCTTGGATCAGAGATATGTAGCAAAACAAATTGTGGATGCAATACTACAGGAGAAGATGTATTTACTGTTACCATCAAGGCTACATTTCTTGATGGCACTTAAGAGGTATTTTAGGCCTCTAAATGCTTGTTAATGTAGATTTAAATTCAGTTTATTAATCAACATTTATTGATTAAGTAATTAATTGTATTAAATGTAATACATCTCAATATTGCACAAAACCAATTTACAAGATCTAATTTACCACAATATTAACTTGACCTGTTATTGCAGTGTCATGCCTGCCAAACTGGGCATCATCTTTGTGAACTTCATTGGTGGGATGGATCTGATGGATCACTTCAGGGGGGTTCCTGTACCCATTATCAACTACAAAAAACCTCAGCGCCAACGAAATGACAGTGTCAGTGATCCACAAACAACTCTTATCTATTACAACTAGAAAAAATAAAAATAAAAAAGTGTAAATCAACAGTGATCTTAAATGTATGAGTAATATCAGTTTACTTAAGTTTACCTCTGTCAAATAATTCTAGAACTATGAATAAAATATTTTTTTTGCCCTCTCTCTCTGGTGTTCATTTTTCTTCTCAAATTCAATAGCAAATTCAAATATTCACTTTTTTATATATACATGCACATTTGTTCCATGTTCTGTAACACACACATTTCTGCTCAGTTTAAAGGAATAGCTCACCCCTAAATGGACACTTTCTGAAAATCTCTCCAAGTTTATACTATCTAAGTGCATATGAGTTTGTTTCTTCATCGTAAAAAATTTAGAGAAATGTAGCATTATTCTTAGAAGTGAATGGGTGCCATGAAAATGAGAGTCCAAACAAGTAATCCACATGATTCCTGTCCATCAATTAGAGATTTGTGAATTGAAAAGTTGCATGTCCTCTCACACTAAAATCCACCAACATATTTGTTTAGAACTGTTTTCGCAAGTAAATGGTGCTTGGTCTGTGCATATTTCTCTCCTGATTCAGACAAGATTACTTTTTTTTTCACTGGAGAAAGCAAAGGGAGGCTTTAAAATTTTAGCCAGGAGCAATGATTGGAAGTTAAAATTGTCTTAATAATACATGTGTTTCTTATAAACTCAGCATTTCACTTCACAAGAAGGACTGGAGTTGTGTGGATTATTGTGATCTTCTTATCAGCTGTTTGGACTCTCATTATGATGGCACCCATTAACTGTAGAGGTCTAGAGGAACAATTATTGGAGCAAGTAATTTAATACAAAATTTCTCCAAAATTGTTCAGATGAAGAAACAAACTCATCTATGGCCTGAAGGTGAGAAAATTTAAATTTGAGTGTGGCATTATATCTATTATATTACTTTTTCTGATTTTCACTGATCTGATTTTGTGGTTATAAATATACAAAATAATTTCATCCAGATACATTGTATTGTTGTTATGAATGATTCATTTTTAAAAACAAAAATGTCAAGAAAATTAAAAATTAAAGAATTTTTGTGAATGAAGCCTAGAGCAGGCCTCTTCCTCCTCCTCTCTGACGTGGTGACGCGCAGCGATTATTCAGCTAATAAAACCAAATGGAAGTTCCCACACATGGCTCCACGCTTCTGTGACTGGAGCAGTGCGTGGACTATTATCTCTACTAACCAGAGCCTGTAACATCGCAATCGGCCAGTGAGATTCTTCTACATTAGGACTGCATGATATTTGACAGCAATATCTGAGATCGCTTATATTTAAGCCGCATTCAGGTGAACATCACCTTCAGCAACGTGGTTTTCACGTGGGAACTTCGGCGAAAAGGGAAAACATAGGTGCAACGCTCACAGAGCTAGATATTCTCTGAGATTTTGTTTGCGTTTAGAAGTAGCCTACTAACAGTTATGTTGCTGAAAATGGCATCTTTAGTATTGGAGGACGGGACAACGTTTAAAGGCCGTTTGTTCGGTGCTGTGTCCTCTGTGTCTGGTGAAGTTGGTAAGTGAAATCAAATAAAACGTAACGTTACTGAAAAATATGTGTTCCTCGGCCCTGTTTTATGCCACTGCTCCTTATCACGCACTTGTCTTGTTTTCTCTAACCGGAAAACGTGACTTATAAATGTGTAACTGAATTTCAGGAAGTTACACGTGTCTGATTTCCCGCTAAACGTTTAAAAGTGAACACTCGCCAGTAGCCACTTCCTAGGGCATGTGTAACACATTACTGACATCCCAGACATCCTTTTAGGTTCTCGGCTCAGTAACAAATAAATGAATACATACAAAAAAAAGTGTATTTTGTGGTTTAGCGTCGTAAATCGTTAGACAAAATTAAGTGAACATTTGTCTTGCCATATTGATTTTGTTATGCGTTTTATGCATAGACTGTATTATGTCTACAGTTAGCTTTAGTCATCATTAAGTTGAAAAGTTTGTCAATATAAAAAACAGTCAGCAAATGTTTCCTTGCTAAAAAAAAATAGTTTAGTAAAGTTCATCAGGGTTTAATAGTTTTCACGGACACATTTTCAGCAACACTTTTTGTATCAGTCGGAAAATATTTTTCTCTACAAATACTAAATTCGAGTATTATTTGCAATAGTGGGTGAAATTGGTCTATGTCTATAAAGTAACACCATAATCACTGTAAATCACTTATGCTGGGAAATTGACATGGTACACATAAAAAGGGGAGAGAGGGAGTGGTGGTGGTGGGGGGGGTCCTTTAGGGTTTAAAGTTTGAAAGGTATTAATGTTTTCCTTTTTTATTTTTAACATTGTATATTTATCCAAGATATTTATTTATTTAATAAAGATGAAGCTTAATAGACACCCTGTACATATTCTATAAATGTAATTAAATAGAATAAAAAGTTACTTACTAAGTCATGTATTGTGTGTCCTCAGTTTTCCAGACAGGAATGGTGGGTTATCCAGAGGCTCTCACAGATCCCTCTTACAAGTCTCAAATACTAACTCTGACGTATCCACTGATTGGTAATTATGGTGTTCCTAAAGATGAAGATGGAGAGTTTGGACTCAGCAAGGTGTTTTTCCTCTCTTGCGTCCACATATACTTCTAATATGTAATATTTCTTCTAAAGCAGGTTGTTCTAATACAACTGGTATGATGTGTTCTAAATATTCCTCTTTGTGGTCTAGTGGTTTGAATCTTCCAAAATCCATGCCGCTGCTCTTATTGTTGGGGAGCTCTCTGAAAATCCCAGTCACTGGAGCTCCGCCAAGTCCCTGGATCAGTGGCTCCGAGAGCAAGGCATCCCTGGGCTTGAAGGTCAGTCAGTGCAAGTTCTTCTTTACCAAAAATTGGTTTTGATTTATGCATTATAAAGTAAATTCCCATGAAATCAGGGGTTGACACTCGAAGCTTGACCAAAAAGATCAGAGAAAAGGGGACGATGTTGGGGAAACTCGTGTTGGAAGGAACTTCAGCCAATGACATTCCATTTGACAATCCAGACACCCGGAATCTTGTTAAAGAAGTTTCCATGAAAGTAAGTTTCTTGATGTTCTTAGATATTTTTTTTTATCTGATTATTGTTGTGTAATGACAGCTTATTACTTATTTACACCTGATTCAACAGGAACCAAAAGTTTTTAATCCAGAGGGTACAGTGAGAATCACTGCCATAGACTGTGGCATCAAGTACAACCAGATCAGATGCCTTTGCCAGAGAGGTGCCCGGGTCTCCATTGTCCCCTGGGATTATCCTCTAGATAGTAATGGTGAGCCATGGGACATGTTACTGAAGGATGTGTTGTTGTTATTTTTTAAATGGATTTATAAAGATGCATGGTACTATACTGTTTCAGGTTTAGAACATTTTTTTACATGGTTAGAAAACCTGGCTGTAAATGCTAATGGTAATTTAAAAAATCTGTCAAAAAAATGATATCACTGTGTTTCCGTTTCTTTAGATTTTGATGGGTTGTTCATCAGCAATGGTCCTGGCAATCCTGAGTACTGTAAGGAGACTGTGGAGAATGTACGGAAGGTGGCATGTGTGGAGAATCCCAAACCTGTCTTTGGGATTTGTCTGGGGCATCAGCTTCTATCTTTGGTCATTGGTGCAAAGACATACAAAATGAAGTAAGCAATTTGTTCGTTCTTTTCACTTTCTGCAGACTTCTGAAGCACAATTCCTTTAGGATAGTTCACCCAAAAATGAAAGTTCTGTCGTGTACTTATCCTTTTTCCAAACCCGGATGCATTTTTATGCTGTGGAACACAAAAGGAGACATTTTGGGATGTTGGGAACCAATCAACATTGAAGCCCACTGAAACACAAAAAACACTAAAACAAGCTAAAGATATAGCATAATACTAATATTAGGATGTTTTGCTGTGTGATTTAAACCAGACAGCATCACTTCATGGTTAGTGGATAAAGGAGTTTGTAGGGGAACAAAAGGCTTGTTTCTTTGGCCTTCCCATGCCATTCCAGTTATCAAGAAGGAGCAGCATGGTGTGATATCTAGTTGCTGGGGTAGGCTAGTCTGGTCCTGGGATAAGCGGTAGTGTTTTTCTAAGAGTCCTGGGATAGTTGCTTTGTTTTGCTTGTGCTCAAGGCCGGGTGAGATGCCAGTCAACAGGCCTTTCTTCAGAAGAGAACAGTCAGCGGGTTCATTCAGATATGGTTTATGTCTGAGTAGCACTTCATTGTGAATCTACATTCATGGTTCTTGTGTATTTCAGGTATGGTAATCGTGGCCATAACCAACCCTGTATCCATAAAGGAACCAATCGCTGTTTCATTACCTCTCAGAATCATGGGTTTGCTGTGGATCCCAAAACTCTCCCAGAAGACTGGGATGTGCTCTTCACCAATGCCAATGACAAAACCAGTGAGGGCATCGTTCACAACCACAAACCACTCTTCAGGTTGGCGTTCATTTGTGTCTTGTTTACAGAAATACAGTATCAATGGGCTTAAATGCTTTTAAATGTTGTATTAAGTGGGTGGTGATAATTGATATCTCCTTTCTTCTCATTTTCAGTGTCCAGTTCCATCCTGAACACATGGCAGGCCCAGCAGACCTGGTTGGTCTCTTTGATGTGTTTCTGGATACAGTCAAAGATGCTAAAGAGGGCAAAACTGGAAAAACAGGTGACCTGTTATGATGTACACTTGTTCTTGTAGGATTATTTACATACTTTTGTCATCTGTTTACTGTAAATACATTATTTCTGATGTGTTGTGATTCTGTTGACACAACTAATTACTAAACTCTTTTTATTTCTGCAGTTAAGCAAAGACTGACAGAGCATCTCACTTTCCCTGGATCTCCTGACCCGGAAGCATTTGTTCGACCTCGTAAAGTTTTGGTTCTAGGTTCAGGAGGGCTTTCCATTGGACAGGCTGGAGAGTTTGACTATTCTGGATCTCAGGTGATTTTTCAAAAGAGAAAAAACCTTGAGAGTGTTTGGAGTGTGGAATTAAGGGTGGCATCTCAAATGTTTAGCTGTTTATTACTATTCATAGTAGTAGAAGTGGTTGTAGTATTCGATCAGTTTCCTGTATTAATTTTATACTTGCTTGATCATAGAGTACATGAAGCTTACGACTGAATCTTATAAACAATCAGCTAGTGGAATGCCAACATTTCTGGAAAAAATCAAATCATTGGTGTAATAAGTTAACCAAAAGTAAATGTAAGCAATTTTTTCCAAATTAATTTTTTTTTTCTCAGGCTATAAAAGCTCTGAAAGAAGAGAACATCCAAACCGTTCTCATCAACCCGAACATTGCCACAGTACAGACCTCAAAGGGCCTGGCAGACAAAGTCTACTTCCTCCCTATTACACCAGAATATGTCACACAGGTAAGAGAAAGCTGTCCATTCCAAAATAATTTATGTGGCCTAGTTTTCTTGATGGATCTTGAAAACTTAAATAAATGCTTTAAAACACATGGTTCAGCCTTTTACGTCAGAGATTTAAATGTTCATCCTGCTGTCCTTCAAATAGGTGATAAAGAACGAGCGTCCAGATGGGGTGTTGCTCACATTCGGTGGTCAGACAGCCCTGAATTGTGGTGTGGAGCTCACTAAGCAAGGAGTCCTGGAAAAATACAAAGTTCGTGTGCTTGGAACCCCAGTGGCCTCAATAGAGATGACTGAAGACAGAAAGATATTTGTGGAGAAGATGGAGGAAATCAATGAGCATGTTGCCCCCAGTGAAGCAGCCATGTCCGTTGAACAGGTCAGCTCATTACTCTACTGTACAAATCAGGGCATCTCAAATGTAAAAATATAAATCCCTTCCAAATTACATGACAGTTCTAGTTAATGTATTTCATTACATTACACATTTTATGTAATTTATGCCACGTTTCCACCGAAATTACCAGGAACATTTGTACCAGGAACTTTTTTCCCAGGAACTTTTTTCCCCCCAGACCTGTTGCTTTCTGCATTACCACCGCGGTGTAAAGTACCGGGAAGATTAGGCAAATATACTGGTGATGTAGGTCTGCGCGTGTTTCTCAATACAAAGTACCACTGATTTTGGACGTGCATCCTCAGTAGTTGGTTCAGACTTTGTGCATTCGTCTCAGGAGTGTGATGTCAGCGACGACGCAAGTCCGGTAAATCTATAAACAGCAGCGTACTTGATAACTTCAGTCTGCTCGTCATGGCTACTGCTATTTTCCCCTCAGTATATTTACAATAAAACAAAATAGGATATAAAATACCACTGCCTCCTTTCGTTTTCATTTAAACATAATAACAGCTGCAGAAATGTACTTAGTTCAGGGATATATGTATTTATACAGCCATTACAATGAAACAAAATATAATATAGACTTGCCTTTTTAATTTTAATTTTAACATATAGATAAATTGAATACAGACCAAAGAAAACCTGTTAGATTTACCCCGCAGCTGAATTATATGTTATGTTTAACCACTAAAGACACATCAGAGCCAGCGGCACATATCAGAAGGTCTATCCCAGGAGAGGCTGCTCTCTGCGGATACATGAGGACTGAGCTTCCGCTGATCGAGTGGAGCTCACCGTCTACGAGATCGGCGAAACACATTTTTAAATAGGCACTGTCTTTATAAATAAACAACAGATTTGAGTTTCAAACAACTACATTCTCGCCTGAAATACTTTTAAAATTACATTTCATGACACAATAACAGTAATATTTTGAAAATGTTGATCCGAATAAATGGTAGTTGAACTCAACCAATGCTGCGTGAACTCAACCAATTAGCATGTTTAGCGCCAAAGTCCCGCCCCCGAAAGTTCCGGAACTTTAAAAAAGTACCACCTCGCCAGCCGGGACTTTCTGGGGGGCATTTTTTTACCCGGAACTTTTATTTAGTTCCTGGTTCCTGCGGTGGAAACACACCAAGTACCGGACCAAGTCCCTAGTTCCTGGGTAAAGTTCCTGCGGTGGAAACGCGGCTATAATCAGACTACTTTTTAATTATTTTAGATGACTTTTGGCCTTACTCATTTATCACACTGAATTAAAGGATTAGTTGAATAAATGAAAATTAGCCTGTGATTTAATCACCCTTGAGGCCTCCTAGGTGCATATGACTTTCTTCTTTCAGATGAATCCAATTGGATTTATATAAAAAATTGTCTTGGCTATTCCAACCGTTATCATGGTGTTTCTGTTCAACAGTCCAAAGGATGTTAACCCTTGTGCGGCCCTCATTTGGGAGTCACACTCAGGGTCTTCACGGTCATAAGTGACCGGACACCTAAAATGTAACTTTTTTGCCCCCCAGTAAAATCAGTGGAATATATTTTTATTCAATAATATTTTTTCTTTTTTCTTTTGTATTTTGAGAAAATTTTAAGGTATTAATTCATATTTATGCAATAATTATAAAAATTTTTCTCATAGAAAATAGTACATAATTTTTTTTTCTAATTTTTCTAAATTATTTTCGAATTAATGTTGTATTTCAGATTAAACCAGAGACTAGGCCTTTCAAATACATTTTTTTTGAAGATTTTTTAGCGCCACCTGGTCAGAGCAAAGAAAGAAAAACATGTAAGTGCATGGTGCAACCACTTATTACCAGTATAGGAATCTATAGAGAGGCTTGTGAATTCCCTTATTGTTTTTAAACATAATTGCTTACTCATATTAAGTAGTGGACTTGAATATATATTAATACATTCTAAAGAGTACTTTTTGTATATTTTTTTATATTTCTTCTGTTATAAATAATGATTTCATGCATTATTTGCATTAAAGTTTTTGCATTATGATTGCAATCAAACCTGAACATATTGTTCAGTGGCACAGAGCTCCTGCAAAAAAATAAAAAATAATAATCCTCAGAATGGTGCAAAGGACCAAGTCTGAGTTTCTAAGTGCACTGACAAACCCAAGAGGCAGCGCTTGCTTCTCATCGCTGTTTTACAGACAGCAGGTCATAGGTGTGTGTGTGTGTGTGTGTGTGTGTGTGTGCGCGCGTGTGTGTGTGTGTATGTGATTATTTAGAGTGTCATACCTTCACTGCTGTTAGATTTTCTCTGCATTATGACTGAATTATTGAATGGATTTCACATTCTCAAAACTTTGCTCTGTGTTACAGACACAGTAGTTCATAGGTGTCTATGTGTAAATATGTGTGTGTGTGTGTGTGTTTGTGTGTGTGTGTGTGCATCTGTGTGTGATTGGATGTGTCAATATCACACTCTTGATGTTTTATAGTGTTATCCCTTCACTGCTGTGCACTTTTTTTCAGTTTTGTGATCGATTTGTAGATTGTGTACACAAATATTCTCTGAATTGTTGTATTTTTGTCTATTTCCCATTCATTTCCTATGGACGGTCATTTTTGACCGAAGACCATGAGTGTTACTATTTTTTTTACGCCCACTTAGACTGTTCGAATCATGCCCTCAATTTTTTTGTGTGTTCACACCCCAAATGCCATGAAGGTCACCGCATTTCATATCATTCCGATGAAGCTGTGATTTTTAACATTTCAAAACGTAAAATATTCCGGTCAGAAATGACCGAAGACCGCACAAGGGTTTTAAATAAAGCACACACATCTATAATAAAACATACCTCACCCGGCTCCTGAAGGGGGTTAAAAAAAGTCCTCCTAAAGCAATTCCTTGCATTTTTGTAGGAAAAATATCCATATTTCAAATTTAATAAACCCTTTTCTCTCACTTCCGCTATATCTCTATCTCTCTAGCTTTTGTTTGTATATTTTATCTATATGGTCCAAAATTTTATGTGATTTCTATAGGCAGTGGCTGCTGCTGAAAGACTCGGCTATCCTGTTCTGGTCCGGTCTGCTTTTGCTCTTGGTGGATTGGGTTCAGGCTTTGCTAATAACAGAGAGGAGATGATCACATTGGTCACCCAGGCCTTTGCCCACACATCACAAGTCCTGGTTGACAAATCACTTAAAGGATGGAAGGAAATCGAGTATGAAGTGGTGCGGGACGCCTATGACAATTGCATTACGGTATGAAGCACCTAGAGCTGTGATTTTCCCATTTAAACTGACGTATTTATTTATACCTACACTATGTGTACCTTCACATTTTTACCAGTATGTTTTACCATTTTTTCTCTTCTAATGCGATTTTGTTTCTTCATTTAGGTTTGTAACATGGAGAATGTTGATCCTCTGGGAATCCACACTGGGGAGTCCATAGTGGTTGCTCCTAGTCAGACACTGAATGACTATGAATACAATATGCTGAGAAACACGGCCATCAAAGTTATTCGCCACTTGGGCATTGTGGGAGAGTGCAACATTCAGTATGCTCTAAATCCTGAATCTGAGCAGGTAATTTGGTCAGTTTTATCAACTAGGAAAAATGAGTCTCTGGAAGCAGTGATCAAGCCATAATCCCATTCTTTGTGTCCTGACAGTATTACATAATTGAAGTCAATGCTCGTCTCTCACGAAGCTCTGCGTTGGCCAGTAAGGCCACAGGTTATCCTCTGGCCTACGTGGCCGCTAAACTCGGTTTAGGAATCCCTCTGCCCATGCTCAAGTGAGCTTTTTCATTGAAATACGCTATTATATAGAAAAGTAATTATACAATTAAGTGTTGTTCTTTTCAAGGTTGCTTAAAAGTCCCTGTTTTCCAGGAATTCAGTGACTAATTCCACAACAGCCAACTTTGAGCCCAGTCTGGATTACTGTGTGGTGAAGGTTCCTCGTTGGGATTTGAGCAAGTTCCTCAGAGTCAGCACTAAAATTGGCAGTTCCATGAAGAGTGTCGGTGAGCCTCCTAAAAAAAAAAATAAAATAAATAAAACTGCATGAGAAATCTGTATATTGTGATTCTCAAACCAGTGTGATTAACTAAAACTATGCAAAATTGTCTTCAACTGAAATAAAATTTAATGTAAATATTAGATCAGATACAAAAATTTGAAGTAATAAAATGACTGAAGCTAAATAGAAATAAAAAAAAATAGAATTATAAATACACATAATTACTAAAACCTAATCTAAAAAATAAAATGGAAATGGAAATATTACAATAAAAGATTATTTAAAATTTGAACAAATACTAGTGTTAAATCTTTTTTGTATTCTATTTTCTCTTCATTTATTATACAATTATAAAAAAAAAACTTTTAACACTATCTTGCTCTATTCTTTTTCTATTCTAGGTTTTCTTTCTATTATATTATTTAAAAGCCCTTGCTACGTGTACTGTGTTAACCTTTCTGAGACTTGTTATAGCACTTGCATATCATTGCTCTTTTTTTGTTGTTTTTGATTGCTTCCCTTGTTCTCATTTGTAAGTCGCTTTGGATAAATGCATCTGCTAAATGACTAAATGTAAACGTTGTGTAGTAGAAGGTGCTATATTTTTTTGAACTCTCATATCCAGTGTGTTGTGATCTCATTCAGCACTCTTTCATCTCAGGAGAAGTGATGGCCATTGGCCGCAGCTTTGAAGAGGCCTTCCAGAAAGCTTTGAGAATGGTGGATGAGAACTGCGTTGGTTTCGACCACACCATCAAACCAGTGTCCGAAGAGGTCTGTAATGAAGTCACACATCTACCATCCCACTCCCATGTTTTTTGATTTGGTTTCATGAAAACCAAAATGTTATTTTCTCATATCCAAGGAGCTGCAGACACCCACAGACAAGCGCATCTTTGTTCTGGCAGCTGCCCTGCATGCCGGCTACACTGTTGAGCGGCTTTATGAGCTGACCAAGATAGACCACTGGTTTCTGCACAAGATGAAGAACATTGCAGACCATGAGAAACTTCTAAAGGCGTATAATCAGGATGAGAGTGCCATGCCACCTGAGGTCATGAGGAAAGCCAAGCAGCTGGGATTCTCTGACAAACAAATCGCCCAAGCTGTGCAAAGGTACTCAGAAAAACTGCTGATGCAGAAACTCACAACTGTCAATTCTAGACGTTTTTGCTTTTTTTTTTTTTTTTACAAAGAATAGTTAATATGGGACTGCTAAATCTGCTCTTTCCCCTGCTGCAGCACTGAGCTGGCCGTGAGGAAGCTGAGACGTGACTGGAAGATCCTTCCAGTGGTCAAACAGATTGACACTGTGGCTGCCGAGTGGCCAGCTCACACCAACTATCTGTACCTGACCTATCACGGCTCAGAAAGTGATGTGGTTTTCGAGCAGCCCCATGTCATGGTGATCGGCTCTGGGGTTTACCGGATTGGAAGCAGCGTGGAGTTCGATTGGTGCGCTGTTGGGTGTATTATGGAGCTGAGGAAGGTGAGCCATCCGTATTAAGGGAAAACTGACTTTTATGTGGCTTAAACTGAAGCATAAATTCATTATTTTGTGAAATTTCAGTGTTTATTTGAGAGCTGTTCATTTCACAGATGGGATACAAAACGATTATGGTGAACTACAACCCAGAAACAGTCAGCACAGATTATGATATGTGTGATAGACTGTATTTTGATGAGATCTCGTTTGAGGTAAGAAATTAAATCTTAATAAAAAGCTAACAAAATGTATATGTATGTAAATGTTATAAATGCTCAAATTAATCATATGATTAATTATTATTTTAAATAATAATAACAATACGTAATAAAATACATTTTATTTATTGAAAAATAATAATTGCATTTGCCTGCTTTTAATCACAGGTGGTGATGGACATTTATGAGATGGAGAACCCAGAAGGAATTATTCTGTCCATGGGTGGACAGCTGCCCAATAACATCGCCATGTCCTTGCACAGACAGCAGTGCAGGATCCTGGGCACCTCTCCTGAATTCATTGACTCTGCGGAGAACCGCTTCAAATTCTCCAGGATGCTGGACACCATAGGAATCAGCCAGCCCCGATGGAAAGAACTGTCTGACATTGAGGTAAGATATAAAGAAAACTCATTTTATTCAACTATACCAAGGATAGTGAGAATTGAATAACCAAAGAAGACATAAGTTCTGCTTGTAACTTCAGGTGATGCCTTGACATTTCTCTTGTAGTCTGCTGTGGGTTTCTGTGAGATGGTGGGTTATCCCTGCTTAGTGAGGCCATCGTATGTTCTCAGCGGAGCTGCTATGAATGTTGCCTACGCAGACAGTGACCTGGAAAAGTACCTGAGCAGTGCTGTTGCTGTGTCAAAGGAACACCCTGTTGTTATCTCCAAATTCATTCAGGAGGCCAAGGTTAGTCACTAAAAACAGCATTTTAGGGCCGTACAAACAGCTCCCACCTTCAGGCAGTTCCAGTTAACAGTAAAGTGCATGTGTGTGCATGCATTAATTACTAGGTAATGCTGTTAGTTGGCACAAATTTATTATTTGCCACTGTTACATTGGGTGTGAATATTACACAATATACTGTAACACTTTCAAGTCCTGATTTGTCTTTCTAGTTGCTATTGTTGCTCAGATTGAGAAAGCATTTTGAAAATTGTTCTGTGAATTCAGCTATTATATACAACCTGTATGACATGATAGCTATCAATCAACTGATTTTTTTGTATTGTTTGTCAGTGAAATTATATTTACTTGTACTTTTGCCTTATCTCTTACATTTTAGGTAACCTTTATTCTCAAAATAATTATACATTTTCAATGCTATACCTTATGCCTAAATGTACTTTTAAGTAGTATTTAAAATTTAAATTTAAAATGATTGATTGATTTTAATCCATTTTATTTTACTGTAGACAAAATAAAGAATTAGAATATCAGCCATGAAATTAAAATCCGGATAACCCAAAATTACATCCTTGTCATTGTTATTTTAATATTATTTATACATGATTATAGCATTTAATATTTTGAATAAACTTAACTTTTCGTTAACAGTGACTGCACTGATCCCTCTGTGTAATTTGAATCCTGTAGTACTCAATAGTAGTGTTAGAATAGAATAGTAGTGTTGTTGTGTTAAATATTTAAAGCTATTGTGGCGGCAGGATTTGCACTGTTAAATTTTGCAACCGTTATTTTGCTTTCAGGAAATAGATGTGGATGCTGTGGCCTGTGACGGAGTGGTCATTGCCATAGCGGTGTCTGAGCATGTGGAGAACGCAGGGGTGCATTCTGGAGATGCCACACTGGTGACTCCTCCTCAAGACATCAACCAGAAAACCATGGAGCGCATTAAGATGATCGTTCACGCGATCGGCCAGGAGCTTCAGGTCACCGGGCCCTTCAACCTGCAGCTCATTGCCAAAGTGAGTTTTCCTCTTTTTCTTTTCTTATCTTTTTAGCTAGGATGAGTGTGTTTCAGAATATTTGGTGCTGAAACGAAATCGTGTTTGTCAACAGGATGATCAGCTGAAGGTGATAGAATGTAACGTGCGAGTCTCACGCTCCTTCCCTTTTGTGTCCAAAACACTTGGTGTGGATCTTGTTGCCTTAGCAACAAGAGTCATATTGGGAGAGGAAGTGGAGGCTGTCGGGCTGATGAAGGGGAATGGTATTGTGGGAGTTAAGGTATTAAAAAATCTCTGTGATGTCTGTTTTTAATGGAAACACTTGAACTATCGCCGTATTTAAGATCTATATTATCTTGATCTGCGTTTGACCCTTAGGTTCCTCAGTTCTCCTTCTCACGGCTGGCTGGAGCAGATGTGGTTTTAGGTGTTGAGATGACCAGCACTGGGGAAGTGGCCTGTTTTGGGGAAAACCGATATGAGGCCTATCTGAAAGCCATGCTCAGCACTGGCTTCAAAATCCCTAAAAAGAATATTCTACTCACTATTGGTACTTATAAGGTAATGGCCTACTTTACTATTAATTTTGTAATTCACATTACTGAAAGCTGTGGTTTGTTAATTTCACCACCATCACCATTGCTTATTCCATTAGATACATAAGGCTATGACTTAAAAAAAAAATGAAAAAATGAAAAAAGAAAATGAAATCCTTAACCTTTATATGAGAAAAAACATATACAATAAATCATGTGGTTTGTGAGGTTTACCTTATTTTTAAGCATTTGTCGATAAAACAAGCAAAACAAATTTTTATAATGCAATTTGCATATATTAATATAATATTGAAAGAGCGGCTTTAAAGGGATATTTCAACTGTAAAAGTAAAAAACCAACTGTTCCTGCAACCTCAGAGATCACTTTAGCATCCATATGTCTAAAAACACATAACAGGAACTTCCTGGAAATTACCCACAACACTAGTGTAGTGGTGCACATTTTGCACATTCACTCTCACTTTTATTAGAGAAGGTAAAAAAAAATCTATATTCTTAAAGGAGTAGTTCACTCAAAAATGAAAGTTAGCATTTTAATTACCAGCACAGCTCAGGTGATGCTAACCCTGAAACACACAGGACTACCAAATTTTGTGATTGCATCATATAATAATTTATGTTAATAGTGTTCATCGTCTGTTTGACTACGTCATATGCACAAACTGACAGTCACCACTGATAAGCTACTACTAAATATTGTAGAAACTTAATTTTCTGTAAAGTTGCTTTGCAATGATTTGTATTGTAAAAAGCACTATACAAATAAACTTGAATCGAATTGAAATTACTCACCCTCGTTCGTTCCAAACCCTCATGTCGTGAGACCTCGGTTTATCTTCAGAACATAAATTAAGATTTTTATGAAATCGGAGAGCTTTCAGACCCTGCAGAGAGAGCAACACAACTGACACGTTAAAGGCCCAGAAAGGTAAAAAGGAAATTGTTGAAATAGTCTACGTGACTTCAATGGTTCAGCTGTAGTTTTATGAAGCTACAAGAATACAGCTTCAGTCTTCGGGTTTGGAAAGACATGGGAGTGAGTAATTACTGACAATTTAAATTTTGGGGTAAACTAGCCCTTTAAGAGAAAAATGTATTAAGGTATTCAATTGAAATTCTTTCAGAGTAAGAGCGAGCTTCTGCCCACAGTCCAGACATTGGAGAGTTTGGGTTATAACCTGTATGCCAGTCTAGGCACTGCTGACTTCTACACTGAACATGGAATCAAGGTACAGTGATAAAAAAAAGTGTGTTTCTTGTACAGCTAATTTAACAGGTTAAGTGAATTCTGTTTGTTTATCTGTCTCCTGTCAGGTGATGGCAGTGGATTGGCCTTTTGAAGAGGAGAGTGACTGCCCTAGTAAGGACAAACAAAGGAACATCATGGACTATCTGGAGGAGAACCATTTTGACTTGGTCGTCAATTTGTCCATGAGGAACTCTGGTGGAAGACGCTTGTCCTCCTTTATGACCAAAGGTTACCGCACTCGTCGAATGGCCATTGACTACTCCGTGCCACTCATCACTGACATCAAGTGCACCAAGTTGTTTGTTCAGGTGAGAAACTCACGTTGTTATCAACCCAACAAATTTAAGTTTATACTACAGATGTGGCCATTGCAAATGCATTAGAGAGAGACTCCTTTTTTATTTTATTTTTTTTCTTCTCTCCCTTCCGTTGCCATGGTTATCACAGTGTCAGTCACTGGTAATTTCAAAACTCATTCCCAAAACCCTGCAGCATGAATGTAATAAGTTTCATACAAATTCTGAATGGATGCTAGCCTAGAAAGTGCACAAAGCACGCTCCTCTTATTGTCACTAAAAAGCGTCACTCATCTAAGTTCCTCGGAGTCTCACAAAGTATAATCCGTGAACCTCTCTTAACTGCAATGAATCTCTTATTTAAATTGCCCCCCCCCCCATATAATTTTTTTAAAACAAGTAATCATGATTATAATTACATAAATAGTAGTTAATTTAAAATCATACAATAAGAGCAAGCACACACTTCCTGTTGTAAACCTTGCCCAATAAACCAAAACTAGGTTATGATCAATAGTAATGCATTTTAACAGTATTTATAAATAAAAAATAAAAATAATAAAGTATTTAAAAATGTGTTCTGGGTGTTTATGGTTACAGGTTTTTACATATTTTGTAAATTAAAATGTTTTTTTCCAGTTTTAGAAATATACAGGTAAAATATTTATTATTAATATAAGATTTATTTTTTTTATTTATTTTTTTTGTTTAACTAGCCATATAACTAGCTATATTTAAACCATGCCCCTGCTGTTCTGGACGGGAAAAATGTGTTTCCTGTATGAAAAATTTTAAATGACAGATTGGAGATGATTGCGCGGTACTACATGCTTTTGGCAAGCTATCAAAAATAGTGAGGACCTAATCAAAGCTAGTTTCAGTTTGTCAATGAGATATGTTCAGTTTGTAATCAAGTCCATGCGCCATCTGGTGGATATTCTGGGAAGTGTACGTTTTTTTTTTCTCTTCTCTCTCTTATTTAAGAAACTGGTCTGACTAGTCTTGTTGCATTTCGTGAACCTGCTTGGGGGAAAAACTCTGTTTATGCTGTCGTACCTCTAAATATCTGAAGATTGTAATGTATGTGGACTTTGCAGGCACTGGGGCAAATTGGTCAGGCTCCTCATGTAAAGACTCATATAGACAGCATGACCTCACAGAAACTCATCCGTTTGCCTGGTGAGTAGACCACATCCTTTCAGATGTAATGGAGTTGTCAAAACAAAGATTACATCGAGACTGATTCCATTTATTCATGTATGTCTAAAGGTTTGATTGACGTCCATGTGCATCTTCGGGAGCCTGGTGCCACCCATAAAGAGGACTTCTCCTCGGGCACAGCTGCTGCCCTGGCTGGAGGAATCACTATGGTGTGTGCCATGCCTAATACCAACCCTGCCATCGTTGACCCCAGTTCCTTTGCTATGGCACAGAAGGTAACATCAACAAATTACATATTGGCTTGCTTATTTACATGAAACTAAATAGGGAAGTTGGAGTAGTGTAGTGAAAGTTAGCGGATCCCCCATGGGGTGTTATGTTTTAATATTGGAAATTTTAGCCTCTTTTAAACCATAAAAGCAAGGTAATGGATATCACACTAGCATTGTGCAAATTTTGTGCAAGAGTTATGCTGGTGAACGTCTTGACTTCGGTCAATTCCTTATACAGAAAGTGAAAGTAAAAACTGAAAGCTTTCGGAAAGTGACACTGAATTAACTACGTCAGCATGTGCTGGTGTATATTTCTCTTGTGGCCTATACATAGTGGGAGAAAAAGAAGAAACAGTTTGTTTTTGAAACTGGTAACTTGAATAAAGCTTCTCTTGATTTTTCACTAATGTCTGCAGTGTTAATTTAATTATTAAATATATTTATTTAATTCTAGGATGAAATTCTTTTAAAAACATTTTTAATTGAGTAGTAAGCTAATAGCCAAATTTTTTATTATCCTCCTGAAGCGCTATGAAATGCCCATCTGCTATGCCACTGGTTTATTTTTTTTCTGTCATGAATGTCTAGCTTGCCAAGGCTGGGTGCCGCTGTGATTATGCCCTTTTTGTGGGGGCTTCATCAGACAACGCTACAGTTCTTCCGTCCATTGCTAGCTGTACAGCTGGTCTGAAGATGTACTTGAATGACACGTACTCCACTTTGAAAATGGACAATGTTTCTCTGTGGATGGAGGTAAGGAAACAACAAGGTATACAACAAATACAACAGTATTTTTTTATTTTAAATAAAGTTTTAGATCCATTTAAAATCTACTTAAAATGTAAACCCTTTATTTAAAATAAAAAAATATATTTATTTAAAATAACATTTAGTGCTGTCAAACGATTAATCGGGATTCACCTCATCCAAAAAAGTTTGTCTACATTTATACATGAGTGTGTGTACTGTTTATTTATTATAAATATAAACACATGCATGTATATATTTAAGGAAAATGTTGTTTATATGTTAAAAATATTTATATATAATATAAAATATAACAGTATAAATGTAAATGTATATATGTACATGTACGTTTTCAAAATATATACTGTGTGCATTTATATATGCATAATATATAAACATAGTACACATATATATTATGTAAACAAAAACTTGTTTGACAGCACGAATACAATTACTCTTTTCAAATAAAATGCGTTTAAAATAAAAATATATATATAAAATTTAAGTACATTTTATTTTGAATTATTTTGTTTTTTTTAATGATGCAATTTGTCATGTTTTACTGTTATGATAGCATTTGATTACTCTCTTTTTTGCATGCAGCACTTTGAAAAGTGGCCAAAGCACTTGCCCATTGTGGCACATGCAGAAAAACAGACGGTGGCTGCAGTCTTGATGGTGGCGCAGCTGTATCAGCGAACCGTTCATATCTGCCATGTTGCCAAGAAAGAAGAGGTAAGAATCCTTGTTCTATGTCGTGGTCTAATAACTGCATTTCATTTAATCTTCATTGTAAATCCTCCATTCAGTTTCTTTATATATTCATGTGGTTTGTGACTAACTAAAATCATGCATTGTTTCTCAGATTCTGATCATTCGAGCTGCTAAACAAAAGGGCATCCAGGTGACATGTGAAGTAGCACCTCATCATCTCTTCCTGTGTGAAGATAATGTGCCTGCCATTGGAAACGGCAGGGCGCAAGTGCGGCCCATGCTCGGTACACGTGAGGACATGGAGGCATTGTGGGAAAATCTAGACATCATTGACTGTTTCGCAACAGACCACGGTAATAATGGGAGTTAATATCTCTGCTGAGCCTCACCTCTGTTTAAAAAGGCATCTAATTTTGTTTGCCTGACAAACATTTACACAAACCGGTTTTAAAATCCATAATTTAAGATCAGTTCCAAGCTACATTCAAAAATTTGTACAGAACTTCAGCCCATTCTTTACTGTTGTGCTATATATTTTCTAATTTATTGGTCAGACATACTTGCTGTAAAAAAAAAAAAAAAAAAAAAAGACTTTCAAGCTGTCCTACAAGATGATCTGATAAAATTATTAATTTCTTAAAAAAAAAAAAAAAACTGGCCCCAAATCTGAGAAGTTCTTGGAAGCCTTTATTTATTAGTTTATTTTTATTTTCCAGCCCCTCATTCAGTAGAGGAGAAAAACTCTGAGAAACCACCTCCAGGTTACCCGGGTCTGGAGACTATGCTGCCTCTGCTGCTCACGGCCGTCAGTGAGGGTCGCCTTACCATTGATGACATCATCAAGAGGCTCTATGAAAACCCCAGTAAAATATTCTCTCTTCCCGCTCAAGAAGACACTTATGTAGAGGTATTTATGTTTGACAAAGTTCAGATGCTGAATGGCGGCCTACAAATTAAATTTTTTTTTCAAATTTCAAAGTGATACTTGAATTTCCCAGGTGGACTTGGAGCAAGAGTGGACTATTCCGAAGCACATGCAGTTCACCAAGTCAAAGTGGACGCCATTTGAGGGCATGAAAGTGAAAGGAAAAGTCATGAGGGTGGTACTCCGAGGAGAGGTGGCCTATATTGATGGACAGGTAAAGATCTGATCTGAAAAACATGTTATGTTGTGTTTTATTTTTTTCAGGGTTCTTGGAATAGTAAAAAATTTCCAAACCCTCATCTTTTTATCACAGCCTGCAAACATCTGGGGACTGAGGAGACAACCTGCTTAAGTTTAGGAATAGGAATGTTCTCCAATTCTTGTCTAATATGGGCTTCTAGTTGCTCAATTGTCTTAGGTCGTCTTTGTCACATCTTCCTCTATATGATGTTTTATGATGTGCCAAATGTTTTCTATGGGAGAAAGATCTGGACTGCAGGCTGGCCATTTCAGTACCCGGATCCTTCTTCTATGCAGCCATGATGTTGTAATTGATGCAGTATGTGGTCTGGCATTGTCATGTTGGAAAATGCAAGGTCTTCCCTGAAAGAGACGACATCTGGATGGGAGCATATGTTGTTCTAGTATTTAGATATACTTTTCAGCATTGATGGTGCCTTTCCAGATGTGTAAGCTGCCCATGCCACACACACTCATGCAACCCCATACCATCAGAGATGCAGACTTCTGAACTGAGCGCTGATAACAATTTGGGTCGTCCTTGTCCTCTTTAGTCCGGATGACATGGCGTCCCAGTTTTCCAAAAAGAACTTCAAATTTTGATTTGTTTGACCACAGAACAGTTTTCCACTCATTTTTAAATGAGCCTTGGCCCAGAGAAAACACCTGCGCTTCTGGATCATGTTTAGATATTGCTTCTTTTTTGACCTATAAAGTTTCAGCCGGCAATGGCGAATGGCACAGTGGATTGTGTTCACAGACAATGTTTTCTGCAAGTATTCCTGAGCCCATGTTGTGATTTTCCATTACAGTAGCATTCCTGTATTTGATGCATTGCCGTCTAAGGGCCCGAATATCATGCACATCCAGTATGGTTTTCTGGCCTTGACCCTTACGCACAGAGATTGTTCCAGATTCTCTGAATCTTTGGATGTTATTATGCACTGTAGATGATGATAACTCCAAACTCTTTGCAATTTTTCTCTGAGAAACTCTTTTCTGATATTGCTCCACCAATTTTAACCACAGCATTGGGGGAATTGGTGATCCTCTGCCCATCTTGACTTCTGAGAGACACTGCCACTCTAAGAGGCTCTTTTTATACCCAATCATGTTACCAAATGACCTAAAAAGTTGCAAATTGGTCCTCCAGCTGTTCCTTTATATGTACATTTTAACTTTTCCGGCCTCTTATTGGTACCTGTCCCAACTCTTTAGATTGTGTAATGAAATCCAAAATGAGCCAATCTTTTAGCCTGGTAATACCAGACTCTGCTACTTCACTTTGCTTCGTAGACAGAGTCTGGAATGGCATAAAAGAGAAGTGTTTTCTCTCTTGCTAGGGGGCGCTTGTCTGAAGTTTAAAATCATTGGTTACCCGTAAGCCAATCAGATACGTTTAGTTTTGACGTATGTTATGCGCCTGTACAGCCGCATCGAAGCACAGACATCATGCATCGAACTCAAATCTATGATTGAACTTCCACTGTAAACCTGCTGTAAACACATGATGATGCGAGCAAAATTTTTAGTGTCCCAACTGTTTTGGAATCGGGTTTGTATTTGAAATTGTTTTTTTGGATAAATGTAAAAGTCTTTAGTGTTTTTTTTTTTTTTTTTTTTTTTTTTTTCACTTTAATACATCCTTGCTGACAAAAATACATTGGAACAGCAGTTTATGTGATTGGGGACCTTTTTTTCTCACATCTAATGAATAGCTGCCCAGCAGATTTTGTCTGGAGCACATGTTTGTAATTACTATCAGTGTTCATTCATTCCTCTTTCTCTTAAGGTATTGGTCCCTCCAGGTTATGGTCAGGATGTGAAGTCATGGTCGACACCCTCCGCAGGAACAACTGAGGTTATAAAGGATGCTCCTAAGGTATTGCACTAACTGATCCATGGTTATAATCAAAAACCTGAACATGCATTGTTTAAGGTTCAGCTTTTGCTTTCTAATGTGCACTGGCTAACAAATAACCATCCATCCATCGATCCATTCTTCAAACCGCTGGTCCTTTTTAGTGTCATTGGAAGCAAATAACCATGCTTGTCAATTACAGCATGAGGCAATGACTCCTGAGCGCCCCCGTCAGGTAGGACCTGTTGATGTGGTCCGTAGCCGTGCCCCGAGTCCACGACGTTCAGCTGGGGACGGACGCTTCATTCTCCCTCCTCGTATCCACTGCACATCTGATCCTGGTCTGCCTCCAGGTAAATACAGAGTATTCCACAGAGCTTGGGCATGCGTTTGTGTGCCAGATGAACCACTGTGCTGGAAATAATTGGTTTGTAACTTTTTTTATTCAGACAGTGCAGTTCAGTTGGATGTCAGCTTTTGTTTTGCTAGCATCCGTTGTTTGTTTTTGTATGTCCCTTGAACTTGCAACATGGTTCAGCTGAACCATTTGCTGGTCCAATATGATCATATCTCAAGCAAGGCATGTTTTTATTATGCAGGTTTCAAAAGATCTACCATAAAACCTCAAAAGGCAGTGGGTAAAGTCCGTGTGATGTGTATATTTTTTTTTATCAAATCAGTATCCAAGTCTCATGATTCTGCACCTGTGTCTGTGAATTGAAAATGAATATCCATATTTTCCATCTTCCTTATTTTCATTCGATCAAGGTCATTTAAACAATCAATCTTTTTCGAGCATGTTTCATAATTGAACAAACTTAAAACCTCTAAAACTAAATATCTCAAACCTTAAAATCAGCTAAGAAAAAAAAAGAATCGTACAGAAGTGAACGCATGCAAAATACTGCTAAAACCTGACAAATTATATTATTAAAAAAAATATATATAAAATGTATTTTATATATTGCAACTTGGAATAAGACCGTTAAATGTCTGTGTGTGTGTGTATATATACACTTTGCTTTATAATATTAATAAATTACATGGACTACAATTTTACTTTTTGGGGGGCGGAGGGGTGAAGGGGGGTTGTCAGACAAACAACTTTCAAACCCTTTTTGGAAAACTAAATGTTTTTACAAAAACTGCATTGGCAATTATGATAAACATATATTTTTTATTTTGTTAAAATTCTAACTGTACAGTTACTAATGCATTGTTTTCAAACCTTGTGCCTCAATGTTTGAGCAGCTGAAGAGGAGGTGTCATTAAAAGCACCGTATGATGCAGGTTTGACGTTTGTAATGATGTTTACCAGAGCTTTGCCACCCTTGTCTTCTGTTCTTTCTGCCAATCTGTGTTTGTTTCTTGGATGCATTTGATGGGCATATTTTAGTTTTAAGCATAATCAAAACAAGACATGGTGGTTTGTTACACTGCTCTGCCCATGCTTTGCATGCATGCTGTTACTTGTGATTCAAGTTGATCCCAATGAGCTCTTATTCTGTGTTCAGTTTTTGGTGTATAGTGAGATTTACTGATACATGGCAGTGATGTATTAGTTTCTGATTGTGACACTGTTTTGCCTCCATTATCAGAATTGGCTGCCCCAGTGGATGCATATGCACACCCTCCTCCCCTGGCCAGGATCCTGTCACCTCAAGCTGGGCAGCAGCAGATCCTGCCCCACCCCCAGACCTCCCCACTGCTGCACCCGCTGGTGGGCCAGCACATCCTGTCCGTGCGCCAGTTCAGCAAGGAACAGGTGACACAGTGTTATCTATCCTGTAGTCGAGTCCAGGAATATTCTATTTGTGTATTTACAGTGGCTCATCAATCTTTCTTGTCTGTCTTGGGCTTTTAGATGTCACACTTGTTCAATGTGGCACATACTCTTCGTCTGATGGTGCAGAAAGAAAGACCTTTGGATATTTTGAAGGTATATTGACTATTAGTACTTTTTTTTTTACACAAATATAACTTGGCAAATGAATCTTTTGTTTCTGAATCATGAGCTGGTTCTTCTTAAAGACTGTCAAAATTGTTTAGATTAATTTCTTATTGACTTATTAGTTTGAATCAGTCTAGTGACTCACTGACTGAATCATTCACAGTGATTCTTGTCTTTTTGAATCAACTCAATACTTTCTGGAATTGAAAACTCTTACTGTGAGAACAAATGGTTCCGTCATGAGATACTTTCAAATGTTATCCGAATGAAGTATTGGTTTTAAATTGACTACTGTTCAAAAGTTTGGGGTTAGTGATATATTACAATGGATGGAGAGATGGGTGGATGGATGAATGGATACTGTAGATAAATAGATGTATAGATATATCTCAAATAAATGCTGCTCTTTTTAGCTTTGTAGTTATCCGTGATTCCTAAAAGTATAACAGTTCCCACAAAAATATTTCAACAAAACGGTTTTCAATATTAAATTTATTTGAAATTCTAATATTTAATAATATTACTGTTTTACTGCAGCATTATTGAGCATTAAGTAAGATCTGACAAAATCTTACCCCAAACTTTGAAGTGTGTGTGTGTGTAATATATATATATATCACACACACACATAGTACAGACCAAAAGTTTGGAAACATTACTATTTTTTTATGTTTTTGAAAGAAGTTTCTTTTGCTAATAAATATTTAGTAATAACAATATACACTACTGGGCAGTAATTTGGTTTCAGTATTTTTTTTTTTCTTCTTTTTAAATAAAATCAATACTTTTATTCAGCAAGGATGTGTTAAATTTACAAAAAGTGATCGTAAAGAAAATATATTAGAAAATTTATTATTAGAATTATTTTTTTTATTTTTTTTTAATAAATGCAGTTCTTTTTAACCTTTTATTCATCAAATATTTTAGACAGCAGAACTGTTTCCCACACTCATAATAAATCAGAATATTAGAATGATTTCAAAATGATCATGTGATAGACTGGATGTTACTGACACTGACACTGAAGGCTGGAGTAATGATGCTGAAAATTCAGCTTTGCATCACAGGAATAAATATATATTTTTAAAGTATATTCAAATAGAAAACTATTATTTTAAGTTGTAGTAATAATTCACAATATTACTGTTTTTTTCTGTATTTTTGATCAAATAAATGCAGGCTTGATGAGCAGAAGAAACTTCTTTCAAAAACATAAAAAATAGTAATGTTTCCTATATATATATATATATATATATATATATATATATATATATATATATATATATATATATATATAAAATACGAAAGAGAGAAGGCAAGTTGCCTGAAGGTAGATGGTGAGTCTCCTGCTAATGGAATTAAGGATCCAGAATTCTTATTTGAAAGTGCAAATTGTATCTTGATTCAACCTGTAGAACACAATACCTTTTGATTACTCTGATTCATTCTGTCCAATGGTACAGTAAATGTCACTGGATGATTTATAGTTTATTACAGCCCATCTTGAGCATTCATTACATAAACCTCCTCCGCAGGAGTATTTAACTGCAAGTCAGCAGCAGTCTGGAGACGGGGGGTGTTCAATCTGGCAGTGACGTGTTATTTTGAAGTATCTCTGCCTCATTTGTCATTTGTGGCCTTTGGAAACAGAATCTCTTGATGAAGGAGATGTCTTAAACCAATTAAATGAATTTAATTTCATTCTGCTCATCTTCTCCCAGGGTAAAGTCATGGCCTCCATGTTCTACGAGGTGAGCACTCGCACCAGCAGTTCATTCGCAGCAGCCATGCACCGTCTGGGAGGGTCAGTGGTGCATTTCAGTGAGTCCACATCCTCCTCGCAGAAGGGCGAGTCTCTGGCTGATTCTGTTCACACCATGAGCTGCTACGCTGATGTCATTGTTCTGCGCCACCCCATACCTGGAGCTGTAGAAGTGAGTCAATTGCATTAATGCCAGAATTTTCAGCAGTCATTTCTCCAGTTTTCAGTGTCATAAATGCGGTTTATTTTTAATGGAAATCTTTTGTAGTAGAAAACAGTAGTTTGTAACATATTTGTCACTTGATCAATTTAATGTATCCTTGAAGGAAAAAATTATAAATTTTTTCCCCCAAAAACATTTTGAAGAGTAGACAACATGAAGACAAAATGTACCTCTTCGTAAATTTTCAATGCCTGTATGTGTGAGATACATCAGTGTATGTAATGCATCGGTCTGAACAAGAAAATGCTTCTGGTTTGTAGAGTGCAGCAAGGCATTGTCGGCGGCCAGTGATCAACGCTGGTGATGGGGTTGGAGAACATCCAACTCAGGCCCTTCTGGATATCTTTACAATCCGAGAGGAGCTGGGAACAGTCAATGGCATGACTGTGAGTACACGGGGGAAAAATATTGTCGTCAATATTTCCACTTGGAGCCGAAGTGTGTCATTTCTATGCCACTAGCATCTCCAAACAGAATGTTGCAGTGATGCTCCGTTATGATTACGGTCTGGTCATTTTTGGATCTTTTTTTCCTAAATCTCAGATTACCATGGTAGGCGATCTGAAACATGGCCGCACTGTGCATTCTCTGGCTAGACTTCTCACTCAGTACAGGATCACGTTGCGCTACGTGGCTCCCAAGAACCTCAGCATGCCTGCCGAAATCATCGATTTTGTGGCCTCCAAAGGCATTAAACAGGTGCGTTCATACAGACCATACTTTGGTGCTTTTTGTTTATTTGCATTGTTTTTTTTTTTTTTCTCTTAAATGCCTAAACATCTCTATATCTACAGGAGGAGTTTAACAGCATTGAAGAGGCCCTTCCAGAGACTGACGTTCTGTACATGACCAGAATACAGAAGGAGCGATTCGCCTCCGAAGACGAGTACAAAGCGGTGAGGGATTTAGCCGCCGAGAAGATCATTGCATTTGCTTGTGTCTTAAATATCAGCATATTATAAATGATCTGCTCCTTCGAACAGTGTTTCGGCCAGTTCATCCTCACCCCACATATCATGACTGGAGCCAAAAGGAAGATGGTTGTTATGCATCCGCTTCCAAGAGTCAATGAGATCAGGTTTGCTATTCTTAATTCAATATATCAGGATGAAATTGAATTTAAAGCAGGCATAGTAGGAAGTTACATGAATTGGAGTGTAAAATACCTAGTTTTGTTTGCTCTCTTTCCTAATCATATTTTGTTTTTAGTGCGGAAGTGGACACGGATCCTCGGGCTGCTTACTTCCGGCAGGCTGAGAATGGGATGTATATTCGGATGGCACTGCTGGCTACTGTGCTGGGTCGGTGAAGGGACCATCACAGTCTATTCTTGGACATTTGACAGTAAAGGGAAATATTTTGTTAGCAACATACTGATTCCATGACTGGTGTTTATTCTGTGTACTCTACATATAGTTCCGGTAGGTTAAATTTTGTGAGATCAAGTAGCCAGATTTATTTTTCCTTTCAGTACTCACTGCAATAAAATTCCATATGTTGAGTGTTTGATTAAAACACGCACATTAAAGCAACCAGAGTGCAGTGTGGTTAAACTAGATTAATCCTAAATATCTGAGATGGTTACATTTAATGTAGCACTTGAAAGTAGCGGGTTGCTCAGTTTCTTCTTTTCACTACAATATCAGCAAAATTTAGCAAAAAGTTATACAATAAACAGTTGTACTACTACATCACTAACTGGTATATTATTGATCTAAATGCTGTATTTTTTTGTTGTTGTTGTGCGTTTACAACAATATAGACCTGTTTACATTCCAGTAGGGGACCAGACTAGTAACTCTTTGAAGATTGTTCTTCATTAGTGAGTAAAACTTTTGTAATTGTATTTATAGACAATAATAAAAAGATCTAAGATCATTCTCCTGCTTTTCCAGCTCTGTTGTTCTGTGTACTGGTACAAATGAAGGGAGAGAATTTCTGTAAATCACCTGATCTGTTGCTAAAATGTAATAAATTAACTCTTTTACTCAATGTTTTCTACACTATAATTTTTTAGCGATGTCCTGTACTAATTAAAATGCATAAGGAAAATAAGTACAAGTACACAAATGACGTCTGTCAGATTGGGAAGAAAATTTGTAGGTGTTGCTTTAGGACAGGGATCCTCAAATCTGGATCTCGAGATCCACTTTCCTGCGGAGTTTAGCTCTAACCGTAATCAAGCACACCTGAGCATGCTAATCAATGGAAATCACTGTCTTTGTGATCATTCGAAAATCGCAGACAGGTGACTTTGATCAGGGTTGGAGCTAAACTCTGCAGTGCATTGGACCTCCAGGGCAAGATTTGAGGAAGGGGGCTTTAGGAACTGGCAAGATATTGTATGCTTGCAGTTTAAAAATTGCCTAAAATGTAAATGGTTTACAATGTTATCCCCAAAATCGAAAGAAATGGTTAATTACAAAATTTTAAATAAGCATAAATTAGAGTATCGTAATTATTTGTATCATTATTATTGCAATTATTATTAAGTTGGGTAAGTAAACCGAAGCTCACTATGCTTAAAAAAAGTATAATACAATAGTGTTTCAGACTTTTATTTTGAAAAACAAACCATAAAAAGCATGTTTAAAAACAAAACAAAAAAAACTGATATTACTCCGTATGATTGTAAAATCATAAATTCAGCTGCTTATGTGCGGTGCGTTTAACATATCCTTGCCTTGACTAATGTTAACCATTATTAATGATAGAATCGGTCCGGAGTCATTTGCGTAGATCAAAGTCAAAGCATCGATTACGCCCAATGGTATACTACAGTAATAATCCATTAAACGAGAGTCGACTCCGCTAAAGCTTCAATTCCAATGAATCAGTCGTGTCCCTACCATAGACAGTAAAAGACGCACCCTCTTTCAACGGAGTCGAACATGTTAGCGATTCAGTTAAAAGAGTCGACTCTAATAATCAGGCGCGTCCTCCTCGGAACTCCCTCCGAGCGCTCTATGCTTTCAAGGGAGGACATGCGGTGATAGCAATGAGGAGCTGTACATAGGATATCTAAAGAACCATATAGCTGAATCCTCTATGATTCAGCCGCTATTGATTATATCATATTACCACCCAGTTCAAGGTGAGTTTAAATCGACTGTTTAAATGTGCTGCTCAAATTCAACAAAAATCCGTTATCGTGGCTAGGCGTGCTAATGCTAACTGTCTTTTAGTCAGCCGTTTGCTTTATCGATAAAAGTAATTGCGAATTAATAACGAACTCATAAACAAGTCAACATCGTGTGTAGCTTTCACAATAGGTGTTTAATGAATGTAAATCTGTTGAAGGTTATATATTCAAAGTGGTTTTGTTGTCACTAACGTTACGTTAGATGTGAATTTGCCGGTGAAGTCGCGTGCTTTCCTCTCAGATCCGTCCAGATATATCAATAATCCCGAATAAAGATGAATAAACTCCATGTTAAACTGTGTTAACTGAGCTTTAGAGATTGTTTGTAGTTGCTCTTGTCCAGGTCAAACCAAATAGGTCATGGTTAACCTGACAATGAGTGAAAATACAGGGTCTGAAGGGTATAGTAATCTGTACTGGATTAGGACTGGATTATAGTTTCGCAAGGACACACGCCTATTACAACAGCCGACAAGTAACTTTAGTGTAAATATGATGACTATGATAATACCTCAGATGCATATCCACGAAAGGATAAAAATAAACATTATCAATGGACAGCCCAGATGTGTTTTGATGCAACAAATAGGAGTTAACGCATTTTTCATTAACTATATGTATTTGTTGACAAGTGTAAGGAAACCATTGACGTAGAACTGTTATGAAAGCCAGTGAAGTTGAGCAAAGGAAGTGACTATTTTTAATAACTGCTGTTTTCTACGTCTTTTTGAACAGCTGTTTTTGAGCAGTATTATAGTTTTTGATCAAGACTGGACCAGACACATGCTTACCTGGTCTTTGAGAAGGGAGGTAATGATTTACTGCTAGTGCTGCTGTTTGAGTTTGACCAATCGACCGTTTATCAGAAGAAGACACTCAATGAAGAATCAAGTGCAAAGAAAAAATGTACAAATGAAATTGAAATTAGTATTGATTAGATCGGTCACAATGGTGCTACAGTAATTTTAAAATGAAAACAAAGTGTTTTAAATGCTTCAATTCAAAGGCATTTGTCATTTATGTTGAGTAAAAAAACTATATTTTTATCTGACATTAATCCAGTCTTCAGTGTCCCGTGATCCTTCAGGAATTATTTTAATATGCTGATTTGGAGTTATGTTAAACATATATGTTTGTGGAAACCACAATACATTTTTGTGAATGAAAGTATTCAGCTTTTTCTTAGGACCTCAAAGCCATCTTCAAACACCTGGCAGAATTATGAGAATCATGTTAATATATTAGCTACCTTGGCTTGTAAAGAACTTGTTTGCTTTCTAACAGTTTTGTGCTTCCCAGTAAACTGAGTGTTAATGTAAACAGCACGAGGTTTGAATTGGCATATAAAGTTGTATCAGCTTCATCGTGTCACACTGCATTATTTAGGAGCTTTGAGCCAGTTGTCATAATCTGGAAGAAAGTGACCTGTGTGATTAGTGTGCTTTCTCATTAGACATGACACAGCCGCTAGATTCATCTGAAATACATTGACTAGAGTTAAGCCTGGGATAAGCTTACAGCTTGATGAACAGAGGTTCATCTGAAACTCTCACAGCTGCAGTGATGCGGGTGCTTGTTTGGCTTTCTAGTGTACTGTGTTCTTTGATGAAGATTTGAATCTATTTTATAATTGTTTTAACAGTCTGTGACACCTCTGGCTGTGTGATCATCTGTTAACTGCCTCCAACCTTTTCTCGAATGAATGAAGTGAATTATTTCAAGCTCCAAAAGTCACTTTGGCTTAGTAGTTTGGAACAGGGAAAGTTCTTTTAGTGTAAATCCAATAATTTTCTAAATAAACATTTGTAAGACTGTATAAAAATGAATTATATCTGCAATTGTGCTGTTTAATGTCTGAATGAATTTTTTTTTCAGGATTCTTTGAGGAGTAGAAAGTTAAAAAGAACAGCATTTATTTGTGAGAGAAATCTTTCCTAACATTTAAAATGTCAAAGGTTATGGAATGTGTGCTAGTTTAAACTTGAGCATTATTAATTACACAGTAGTTTTGGTGATGATGTGTTTCAATAGGAATGTCTCAAAAAGATCCACCCTAATAGCCTTTGTCAAGATGGAATTGTAATCTGTGAGATCAGCAAAACATAATCATCTTAAGCAAAGACATTGAGAATGGGAACCCGTTGCTTTGCCCACCATTGCATCCTGTGGCTATGAGAGGAAACGTCTCATAAAAGATTTCTCTGAAGTGTTTATCATGTCCTGATGGATAAGCATCTGAAAACTGCACCGTTTGTTTTCAACATTAACACAGGATTCACCTTCGCCACACCTTTTGCTCGCACCGCGTGTTGATAAACTAGTGCTTTCTGCTTGCTTTGGCTGTGTACATTGTTCTATATGTCAATAATGTGATGCTGAGTTCTTTGAAGAGCAGCTCCCATTGGACACTTTTTGTTTAAATATCCCTCTTCATAATTCTGTGTGTTTTTCCTGTTCTCCAGCATTGAAACATGGCTGACGCCAAGCCGCACTCTGACAGGCCTCAGAGAAAGATGTCCACTACAGGGGACAGTTTATACAAGGTGCTGGGACTGGAGAAAGGGGCCACAGCAGAGGACATTAAAAGAGCCTACAGGTACACTAAACACTGTCACATTAACTTGCAGTTATTCAGTTTTCCTAAGAAATAGTGGATAAAGAATATTTTAAACCTGTTTATAAAAATTCTAGACTACATGCACCATTGCTACATCCTCTGCTCTTCTAACATTGTATGTATATATGTGTGTATAGTTTGTATATGTGTGTGTACAGTTTTTGCACTTTCTTGGCATTCATTGTGGACAGCAAAGTAAGAATTGAACTGTTTAGGGAAACTTGTTTTCCTCACTAGGTATATGACAGTAAACGCTTTGAATCCTTGAATCCAGTGCTGCTTTCATACTGTCAATTATTCTTTATAGTTGTTAATAACTGCCAATTATTAGTTTACCACAATTATTGCACTAATTTTTACAATTTTATTTTAGCATGTCAATATTTTTTTTATATTACAGGATGCTAACTTATTTAAAAAATATATATATATTTGAGTACTAAATCATTTTCTTCATTTATTTGTTTTCATTTAATTTGAAAAACTAAACATAAATTGTGATTATAGACCTGTTTATCAATAAATAATTTTTCATTAAATCCAAACAAATTATTATTTCTAAATCCAAACAAAATATTTTTCTTTAAAGCAGTACGAGCTTGCTTTGATTCTCACAAAACTTATCAAAACTAACTTCATAATATGTATATAATATATGAGATGATTATTTATATATATATATATATATATATATATATATATATATATGTATGTATGTATTTTGTATATATGTGTTGTGTGTGTTTTCCCTTAAATTTTTATGTATTTTGCATAAACATGATATTCAAAATCTGATTAACCATTTGATTCTTGAGTTGTTAGATTCAGGACTCACAAAATTCTTTGTTTAACAGAAAACTGGCTCTGAAATACCATCCAGACAAGAATCCAGACAACCCAGAAGCCGCAGAAAAGTTTAAAGAAATCAACAATGCCAACTCGATCCTCAACGATGAGACCAAGCGCAAGATCTACGATGAATATGGCTCCATGGGGCTCTATGTGTCCGAGCAGTTTGGAGAAGAGAGTGTCAAATACTACTTCCTCATGTCGAAGTGGTGGTTCAAGGTGAGAGCTCGTTTCCCTATAAACAGCTTTATTATGCATCAGTAAATAGAGGCTCTATGTTACAGATTGTCTTTGCTGTAAACAAAGTGTGTTGACCTAAACTGACATTCTGAAGTGATGTTAACTTACTCACAGATACCGTTTTAAAGAAATAAGGAATTACATAGTTCTTGGTGTGAAAAAAAAATAATAAAAAAATCTGTTTATGAAGTATTATTAGAAAGATAATCAATAATCAAAAATAAACAGTGTTTAATGCTATATGTCCTTGGTGGGTTTCTGTCACTGTAAGCGAATTGAATTGAGAACAGAGCAGAAGGATTGCAGAAGGAGATTGGTGTCACCCCAATCTGCTCTGATAATCTGAACAGATCAGACATTAAGTGAGCTGTGTTCTCTTTGAGATGCTACATTTTGAATTTATTTTGGCTTTTGATCCAGATGTGATCATTTTCTCAAATAGGCTTAATGCAGAAGGCAAGACAGCTGAGCCTGATTAAAATGCATCAGCCTGTTTTGATCTACAAAGCTATAAATAAATGCTGATGTTCTTTGTTTTGCCAATCATTTCCCTTGGGTTTGAACTTCTTTCCTCGAACTTCCTAGCATGACAAATGTTGTAACATACTAGTAGCCACTTGCAAACGTCTCCTGTCGCTGTGGAATGAAACCTCTACCTTTTTGAGAGAGACGTCTCTGATCTGAGGTCTGTGTCTTTACCGCAGGCTATGGTCATGTGCTGTGCCGTTTTCTCCTGTTGCTGCTGCTGTTGCTGCTGCTGTTTCTGCTGTGGAAAGTGCAAACCACCAGAGGAGGAGAACTACCAGTACGTGGACCCAGAAGACCTGGAGGCCCAGATCAAAGCAGAGCAGGATGGAGGAGGTGAGCCTTAAATTGTTTAGGTTTAGTTCTGACTCTGCTAACTATCCTCTATTGTATAGTTGACTGGTACTGTATTGCTATGGTTTGCTAAAGTCACGAGTTGTTCAAAAGACTTATGAACTCAGGAATTGCCAGTTTGAATTGCTCTGATGAATGCATCAAATGAATTGATCTGTATCTGAATTGTAGAGCTGCAAGTTGTTACTTTCCGATATTTATACTTTATGTATTATGTAATGCATTATACATGAAGGCTTTAAGTAAAGTGTTACCAACATTTCTTCTTGCTATCCCAGTTGGAAGTTGTGTTTCCTAAAATATTAGCATTTATTTGAATTTGAAATCTTTTGAAAAGATTATAAATATATTTATGGCCACTTTTGATCAGTATAATGTGTCATTGATAAATAAAGGTATTTTATTTATCTGACCCCAAATGCTTGAATAGTAGTGGATAATTTAGGCTAACCTCTTTAAATATATACAACTCTTAGATAGACATAATTGAAAGTAATAACTTGCAGTTATATAGTTACAACAAATACACTTGACCTTTATTTTACAAAGGGGATACTAGCTCGGCTTTGTTCAAATCGATGCTAAAGCCTCAGCCACAGTTGAGAAGGTGTCTGATCTCTGCTGTCTCAGTAGAGACACGTGATGTTGCTCAGGTGGCATGAACAGCAGGAACAAATTTAACAGATCAAGCAAAAACACTAAACATGCAGCTATTTATAACTCTGATCCTGTATATATAGATGTCAGTACTTTAGTTGGGTCGCCCTCTGAGGTTGTTTATTATATTTGCTCATACTTGAGGGGATTTTAACACTATAAAAAAAAACAACAAGTTTGTTCAGTTCTGATGGTAAAAATTAGTTTTTTCCATACTCTCAAGTCCTTTAAATAAGAGATAAATATCACTAAGATGATGGATTTGCTTAGATTCATGTCAAAATGAATAGTCAGAATCACCTATCATCTTAAAATGTTGCTGGCTGCACAACATTTTATATTAATAGCCCATGTCTGGATTCTGGTCTGCTATAGTGTTTGAAATGAGTTGAAGGTGTATGTAGTTTATCTCCATGTTTAATGCTGAAATGAATGAAGTGTCACAGAAGACAGGACTCATCTCACTTGTCTGTCCATGGCCATTTCCCTGATAGACATTTTGAGCGTTCAAGTGATGTATGTATCAGTCATCTAGGACATTGGGTATTGAGCACCTCTTGTCTTCCTGATGCTAATATAGTTTTATATTATTTATGGAGTGCAGCACAAGGGGTTTGGTCAATTTTGTTGTGTCTAAATTTAGCGCTGGCAAATGAACGACAGTCAAGTTCAGTGGACAAGAAGTACTGGCATTCTACAGGTTTCACAAAACATTTCTAATGTTTTTGTGTTTAGGATTTTTATCACACATCCTGGTATTCTTAAAGATGCCAACTTCTGTATTTGAAAGTGTTGTCTTTTATGATTATTATTACAAAATAAAGCCTTTGTAGAAAGGTTTATATATAAAGTAAATCATACAGATATTGACTTTAGTTGTAGTAAGTGCAAACTAAGTGGATGTAAATTATATTTACATGGTTGAAGCTCAATTTTAAAGGTATAAAGCAATTTTTGGGCCATCCTAAGAGCTGTGGAAGAATACATTAAAATAAAATCTTTCATGTGACCTGTAATTTAAGATAACGGTTTCCATTTTACTCGACAGGTGAAACAATAATTATTGTCCAGCCTAAACCTAGTCCTGGTCCAGAAATCAGCAGTGAATCTATTCCAGATGCAAAATGACTTGTAAGGTTGTTGAATGTTCATCAGAGTCACTCTATTGTGATTGTCTACCTACAGCACCCTGTGTTTGTCTGTGATTCACCACATTGTCTTTCACTAACATTTGGATTACTGTGCAGCATTTGCTCTAACGAAGGCTGAGTTAGTCACTGGATATGGTTTTCAGGCTTTTATTAAGACCCAGCCTCTTGGCAACCTCGCTAAGGCTTATTAAACGGTGCTAGTATTTTAACATCTCATTAAGTAGATAAAATGTTTTCCTTATTAAGGAACTTCATGCACTGAAAGACTATGTAACGAACTGAAACCCAAAGCCAGTGACCTGCGTTACAGATCTTGAGATCTTGAGTTGTGTTTGCTTTACTAGGCCCATGCATGAACCTAATGCTTTGCATGTGCGTGCTGTGGATGTCCTTGTTTTGCATGTTGTCAGGCCAAGCCTTTTTCTGCCAAGTACTTTGAACCTCCTGTAGGTTTTGGAGTTTATTGACCAGGAGGTGGAAGGATACCATCTGACCCTCTAGTTTATGATTGAGCCAGACCACACAGTTGAGACGTTAATAATGTCATAATATGTAATATATCAACAATAATAACAGAATAATTGTTAGCATTTATTATAAAAAAAAATATATTTATAAAAAGTTACATTAGAGATGTAAACGTTAAAGAAATTAATATTTTTATTCAAGAAGGATGCTTGCAAAAATGTATATTTCAAAATAAGTGCTGACATCCTGAGCATCAGATCAGTGTATTATAATAATTTCTGAAGGATCATGTGACACTGAAGACGGGGCTGTTTCTTAAAACAAGTTTACCAATGAAAGCCAGACTTATTTCAGTTAGTCTGACTTATTTTGAACCAAATCAACTCACAGCTCAAATCAACAAGTCTGACTAACTAAAATAAACCTGTCTTATTTGGTAAACTTGTTTTATGAAACAGGCCCACAGAGTAATGGCTAAAACCTTACATTTTAATATATATATATATATATATATATATATATATATATATATATATATTAATATATATATATATATATATATATATATATATATATATATATATATATATATATATATATATATATATATATATATGAAATAATAATAAGAAAAACTAATACATGTATAATATTGTTACAAAATTTTTAGTATTAGCCTTACAATGCAGTTTTAAGTAGATCTTTATTTAGATTAGGAATTTAGTCCAATAAAAAAGCAAGCTACATAAGTAAATACATTTGTTACTTTTGTTTCATTTATTATTACGATATACACAAATACCAAATGATTTGTCCTATTATAATCCAGCATTAAAACCAGTATGTTAGAGGATGTTAGAAGGCCAGTGAGTGTGAGGATGAGTCAGCAGGAAATTGGATTTCTGTTGAGAAGGTTGCGTCAGCATGAAGCAAAGCTGTCAAAGCAGCTGCATCTCATCGATAGAAATGCAATCAACACAGGCTGTGTCATACAGAGGCACCGCTGGCCTGTCACACAACCATCTGTTCAGCAAAGTCAACTTCATCTCACCTCACACCTTTATTTCACCATCCCATTACTGTTTTTGTTTTCCTCTCTTTTTTATTTTTATTTTTAGTCTATAGCTAGGATATAAAGAATAAATAAAGAAATCTATTTTCATTCTTTGCTGCACATGGATGCTCTCCGTTAGTGGGGCGGTGATTCAGAAGAGCTGCATCAGGGAAGGGAGGTATGTTTCTTAGAGCAGGGCTGTGACCAGCTTTGGCCATATTCCAAGGAAACGACATCTGATGTGCTTCACTGTAGAGAACAGTGTATGCCTAGTGTTCATATTTCCTGCTAGGAAATCCCACATATCCCTCAGACCATCAAAACCTATTGGCAGTGCATCTCCAGTAAAACTGCATGCTCTGTACCTATGGCTGCCTAATCCTCAAAAATGATAGCTTCATGCAAATGAAAGGCAAATGGAGTCTGCGTTTATCTGCATGAATGCATGTTGCACACAATATACTTTAACTTTATAGTACTGGTAAACCGATATGTCAGCTAATATTTGGCCATTTTGATATTATCATCCACTTGGATGTTAAGAAGTGGCAGTTCTCTCTTATGGTTTTAAAAATTACAAACAATCATGCCAATGGACAATGCAAATTCTTTTTTCTTTTAATAATATATAATCTTTTATAAATTTACTATAATTTTTACTATAATTATCTGTTTTTTATCGGCTACTCTGATCTTGACTTTGTTCAAAACTCATATTGGTTAACCGCTGCTTTGTAGTTTTGCTAAAGCAATTAAAGTCATGATATTTAGATCCTAATTCTTTCCTTTATTATTTCATTAATTTTTTTAACCTTTATTTTTTGTAGGCTCAGATGTCCCTATTTTGATCCAGCCCAGTTCCAATGTCAACACCTCAGAGTCTATGCATTTCGCAGCCAGCCAGTCCAAGTACAACACCCAGAATTGAGCCACCTGCCTGGTCCTGGCCCCGGTCATTACTAAGGGGGTCCTGCTGATGGACTCTAAGGCCCCTGATGTAGTGTGCTGACGGCAGGGCATCACTGCACCAGGACTAAACTGTGCCACTGCGCCATACCTTGACTCTGACCCACTGGAATCGAGTGGCAGTTTGCCAAAAGACAAAGAAGCCTCTGCCAATCTTATCTGTGTCTCCATTGGTGTGTATGTCTGTCTGTTCGTATATAACTACACATTCATTTCAAAATAATACAGTTATGAGGCTGGTGCCACTGGGCAGTGCTCCAGCTGGGAAGTGGGTTTTACTTTTGAGGTTTGTTTCTTTTTGGTTCTGGCTATTTATTAAAATTAGTTTAAAGCGTGTTAGAAGCATGGACATTGAGTGGAATGATCATGTGTGCATGCAAAGCAATAACAGCATGCCACTACTATACAGCATAGGAACATGCAAGAACCCCTCCCACTTATCTTTATCCAAATGTGGAGCCACAACATGGCCCCCTTCTTTTTTTTTTTTTTTGCTTCTTTAGATGGCAGTGTTTTCCATTCTCAAGTTTGCAGTCATCTGTTACATTTGCATTATAGTGCATTTCGTTTAAGATCAAATCGGTCAATCGTGCTCAAATGACACGACATAGCGTAATAGTTTTTTCTGTCCAATGTGAAGGCAGATGCCTCAAACGTCAGCTGACGAGCCGTGTGCAATGGTCATACATTTCCCTAAAATCATAACTCTTGGATACGCTGGTGAAAGTTTTTTTTTATGCACTTTTTTTTTTTTTCACTACCTTCATTGGAGGCTTCTAATGTAAATCTAATGGCTTCAGCTCTTACAACTACTTCACTACTGCGAAAGCTAAAATATCTTTAATTTGTGAAGTTTTAATTTGTTCAAAGGGGCTGAAATGGGATCAACCCTATTTTTGGTGAACGCTATGCCAAATCGAGCAAACCTATGCTTTCTTTGTGCTCTTAGGACATATGATGACAAAACGGGAATATTTTTAATGATCTTATTTATTTTTAATATATCAGAATTGAGATTAATGTGTATGACATGTTCTGAGTGAAATGATGCACTGTGTTAACTTGATTTCCGAATTTGGATCTGCAAGAGCCTCGTGGTTTTAGCAATAAGGAAATGCCCATTGTGTTAAATGTGAAGGACTCAAATAGTCAATAGTAAGGTTACTGTTAGAAACAATATATTAGAGTCAGTACATTAGATGCCAATGTTTTCTCTGTAAATTGTTGTTCCAAATGCAATAGTATATACATGGATTGTACACCATTTTGTTTCTGTGTGCAAATGGAAATGTATATTATAATCTCAAGTAGTGTATGGACATCTGTCTATTCTGGTTGTCATTTTGGGGGGCATTTTCTTATAGCCAAGAAGTTTTCTTTTATTCCATTCAAACTGGATGGTACTTTCAGATAATAAACTTGCCAAACGAAAAAGAGATAAAGCCAGACATTATCAGAAAGCATTGGGATATGATCTTCTTCCAAACCAGCTGTTACTTTATTTCGTTTTTTTTATTTTTTTTTTTTATATATTTTTCATTGGTACATTTCCATGCTTACTGGATCACTTCATTTAATTGCACAATGTCCATTTCCGAAATCAACAATTTATTTTTTGGCACTTGTTTGGGGTGCAAATGATAACTATGATTTTAAAGCATTTGACAGATTTTGGCCTCTTCACCAGTGCACATATGAAGTTTTAAGATGCTGTGTAATTACCTGTTTGATGAGGGGGGAAAGCCACGTCTGGTCTGAATTTACCCACAGCCCAAAAGGAGCTAAGAACCCCAGTACTACATTGCTACTTTCCTCCGGTTTTAATTCAACATGGTTCGTAACATCTCATATTTCATTGTCTGTTTATATCATTGATTCTGAACTAAATAAATGGGGATTTGTAAAAAATTGCATTTGAGTGATTCTTATATGCTATTGTATGAAGACTTCATTCATAAGTTTACTACCATGTCGACTTGACATTTAGGTTTTCATTTTTTGAATAGTATTATTGGTCTATGTTCGGAAATGAATTGGTATCTCAGGCCTGCAGTCGTTAACATCACACTGCAGCTTCATGTGCTATAGTTGTACCCATAAGCTTGTAATCGGCTTAGTGTAGAACTCCATACGCTCATTAACAGACCTGTCAAAATACTTGGGAAGTGTACAGTCAGGTTTAATCATGCTGATGGACATGTTGAAAAGGTTTGATTTCAATGTGAGATGACACAACAGCTGCCGCCCAAATTAAAAATTTTGCAGACAATGGGTCAAATTATTTGGCTAATTTTCTGGACGTTTGGGAAATGTCTGCCTGTTTTAGCAATAAAATATAAGCGCCTTATATTAAATAAAAAGTATTATTTACTCAACTTTGTGTTTTCAAACCTTTAAGCACTTCTTTTATCCCTGGAATATGAAAGAAGAAATCTTGAAGAATGTTTGTAACCTAAACGTTTTGGTGACCATTGATGTATCTGCTCAGTTGTGCCATGAAGCCTTACCTTACCCCTCCACAACATATAGAATTGGCTGGAGGAGGAGCAAATCGTTTTTTTTTATGATCTGACAGACATTCACCAAAACAATAACCCATATTATAACTGAAATAGACCACGTTCTACATCAAAACATCACTAAAACAAGATTGTTCAGCCTAGAAAAAGTAATTAATTAAGCACACACAAAAAAACCATTTGCATAATGTATTCACACTTTCTAAACCAAGTACCGTTTTACAGGGGTGCTTAAAAGTAAGAGCACCGTCAGTTGAAGCTGTGATAACAGCTCTAATGTGGTTCGCGCTCTTGCGGAGTGTCAAAGCTTTCTTGAACAAAGTAATACGCCAATACTGTAGTTACAGCTTTTTTTTATATGTATGAAAAACAGTAACATACAAGAGAAAGAACATATTGTCAAGGGTTCCTTCTTACGTGTTTAGATTTGAGCAATGTAGCCATTCAAATATATAGTATGGATTTATTGTAGGTAATGGTCAATCAGAGACATTTAAAGGGGCAGTGTGTAGATTTTAGCGGCATCTAGCGGTGAGATTGCGAAATGCAACCAGCGCTCCCCCGCTCACCCCTCCCTTCAGAGAAGCTACGGTGGCCGACACAGGTAAAGACAGTAGAGAGCAATGATATTTCTTTACAAAGATAGATCATGGAATTATATTTACTTAATTATTCAATAAGTTGATGTTATAACTGATGTTAATGTACTTGTTTATCATTGTGTCAGTGTTTTTTAAATAAGAATCCACTCACTTTTTTTTTTTTTTTTGTCCAGTATAAGCTCGGGAATCCATTCATTACAACAAACAAAGCATAGACATGATATAAATGCATTTTGTAAGAGAAATAGGGCAAAATGTTAAGTAGTCATATAAACGCAGTTGATGTAAGCACTGTTCATCACTCATTCACTCACTAATAAAAACACATGCCCAAAAAAACACAATACATTTTTTTTTTTAAATAAAAAAGTTTTTCAGGACTCTAAACTTACTAATTAGTTTACAAAGAGCTTATACTGAAGCGAGTCTGACAAAACCACAGGTTTGGAATGTGTGACTTGATGTCGTAAATAGTGTGGTTAAACACTGCCTTTGCTTTATTTATTTGTTTATTTATTTATTTATTTATTTATGCTTTATTAATTCAGTGCCACAAGAACATGAGGTATTACATATTCACATGAACAAATTAACATGAGCTAATCTGGGCAGTCTTTGCAGAAGTCGATCAACACTTGCTTTTACGTCTCTGCCTGTTTAGCCCCGCCCAGGTGCCCACTGATTCAGGTACGTAGTAGGTAAATGACAAATTCTACACCCGAACTAAACAATACACTTTATTCAATGCAGGATTTTCAGAAAGACTGAAACTAAAAGGTAATGCTGTGTGCCGACAGTAATGTCGCACCACACAAGTGTGAGTAACTGTTTTGATCACTATTGCTGTTATTACAGATCGTTTGATATATAGCCTATTAACTTTATAAGTTTTTAACCTAAAACACAGCAGCGTCCATCTAGGAAGGATGTAGGCTGTCAAACATACTAGCCAACTATAACAGCGCATGTTGACTTCCGAGTATACAATCCGCCATATTCAATTGAGGCATTCCAAAAACCGGTGTCAAAACAGGAAAAAATTAAATAAATAAATAATAATAATAATACATTTTTTTATGTAAAATTCTCAATAATATTATAAGTGGACCTTAGAGAACAGTAAGGCAGTTCATCACTCCTTTAAAATAATATTACATTATTTTTACTGTTGCTCTTTTGGAACAATGCATTAACAAAAAAAGGCTCTTTGGTCAAAAGAGGTTTCCGACCTCTGATTTAGTATATGGAATATGTAAACATTTGGTTCGCAGGTATATCGTATTATTTTCATGTCATCCAGTGACAGAACTCTATGCACTTAGATTTTGTTTTAAGTGTCTTATGTCATCGGCGCCAGCTCAGGCTGATGGGCTGGTTGTCCCATTAGCCTTTGAGCCGCACACACCAGCTGCTCTGTCTCTTCTTGCCAGCCAATCCAACTTTCTGCTCAAGTTACCAGAGATAATACAGCACAGAGGAATCTGTCCCCCTACCCCTCTCTCTAGCTTGGCCCCGGGCCCCTGCGAAAGAGCACTAAGCAGGGACTTTTAGAGATATCAGGGCGTGTGCAGTTTGGACAGTAACCCAAGCCAGAACAAACAGCCCAAATATATCCACACAGTCACTGTGCGGTTGGGGATTGAGTGGATATCTGGGGCTAGAGTAAAAGGCCAAAGAATAACAGAAGGAAAGAAAGTTTTGGATATTTGTTTTATCTTTGTCTGGGATGAACTTCACTTTGGGCTTCAAACCAGCGATGGGAGATTCAAGTTCAGTGGAGAACTTGGAGAAACAGCTCATTTGCCCCATCTGTTTGGAGATATTCACCAAGCCTGTGGTCATCTTACCCTGCCAGCATAATCTCTGCAGGAAGTGTGCCAACGATGTTTACCAGGTAAAATAGTGTGGAGGTGTCCTATTTTTCAGGTTGAACTATCATTCTCTTTGCAGCATTCAGAAACTTCACTAAACTTTTCAGTTTGTAGTCCTAAAGCCTGGAACATAATCAACATTTTCAAGCCATCCATTCCCTCTGGAATTCCTAATGGGTTTTTGGAATAGTGCTTTTGGATTCATGAGTAAAATAAGTTCGGTGGTTAAAATAACTTGAAGAGAGTTTTGCATTTTGTTCTGCAACTTATGTTAGCTCAGATTAGCCTAAAATGTAAGTTGCTTAAAACAAATACAGCTACCATAACAAACTACAGCTTCCTTAAGGATGTAAGTTGAATTGGGCAACTGTTGAAGTCGTCATGTACTTGTAAGCATCAGGTTTTTCAAAATGATAAAGACATTCCGTGATGGTATTGAGAACAGCATTATTGCAGTTGACAATAACATAACTTACATTTTAGACAAAATATTGACAGTTACATTATCTATTTTTGCTCTGCTAAGCAAATTCTTACAAAGAAAAATTTAAATCAACTACATTCCTGAGCAACCGTGCTGGTTCGAATAAATGAATCACTTGAGTGAATCATTCAACAATGACTCATGTGTCCTTCCTGAATGAATCTCTGCTTTTGAGTGAATAATTCATGATTCACTCAGTCCTTGTCGTCACCTAGTGGCATATCGATTTGATGTGCAGAACGGGCCGCTTAAAATGCTTGTCTGGAATGGACAATCGCAGAGAAGACCAGTGACAAGAGGAGTGGTACAAACAGCGAAATGTGTCCAGTGACATGAATCATCTGCTGCACAGCCAATCAAATCCAAGAACCTAACCCGTACTATTGTACGTTGACACCACGAAGGAACGAATGCTGATAATAGTTACCGTATGTGCCCTGTTGTGAATTTGGGCTCTAATTTGAATTTCTTACACTTACTGAAGCTATTTTTAGAAACTCTACAATATTCCTCAACCTAATTTACTTTAAAAGTCATTTTATGAGTTGAATGCTGAATTGTGAGAATGAAACAAGACCTCAGAGGCCCACAGCAACTATCAAATAGAGATGAATGATCCATTTAGCCATTTTTATTTGTGCCAAATCTCTTTTAACTTGCTCCTCTGAGCTATTAGACTAGTCATCTCATCATCAAGAAGAAGTTCAGCTTTCAGTGGAGCCATTAGTATTCCCTCTGAGTGGAGTGGATGCGGTTGGGCCAGACGTTAACATGATTAAGCGCTGCTATTCATCCATAATAATTCTCATCTTTTACTTTTAACAATTACCTAAAGATAACTGACAGATAATGAAAGTTTGCTGGTCAGAAGTATGCATTCATTCACCCATTAATTGGCCACAAGTATTGCCTTTAACAGCAGGTCTTCTCTTTTCCTTATTACATAACAATATAATGTAAAAATATTTTATCTTTCAATGATTTAGGCCTCCAACCCTCTTTGGCAAAACCGGGGTCCTGTGTCTACAGGGGGACGTTTCCGCTGCCCATCTTGTCGTCACGAGGTGGTATTGGACCGGCACGGTGTTTATGGCCTTCAGAGAAACCTTCTAGTGGAGAATATAATTGATATCTACAAATCAGAGTCTACCAGGTTAGTTTTCAATTGGATGCCTCTCCAGATTTTTCTGGACCTGTTCCACACACCAAGAACAAGCATTTCTGTTCTGGAAGCGCTGATATGAATCAAAGCTATTTGTTGTACATACTTCAAAGCAGACTTCTCTGTATAGAGATCCAGCAATGCCCTGAGCTGTGTAGCAAAAATACACTGTATGCCAACAGATTTTAATAGTGTTTCAAAAGTCTTGTGACACACCACTACTCGACACTTGTTCTGTTTCATCAATGATACTTAAACTCTGTGTAGTGACACAAATATGTGATTTACCCATGTGTGGGAGATTTTCTGCCACGTCACGTAAACGCAACAGAAACATGGGACCTGAGGCTCTGGTGACTGCTCCAATCTTTTGCCAAAACTCTAAATATAACTAGGACGCTTTATCCCTGTGGCAATAAACAATGTGTCATGAGACCTTCCATGAAATATATGCGTAATTGGGTATAATAAGAAAGATAGACTTTGAGGTCTTTTGTAACAAGCGCTCAGGTGCTTATTGTGAATACGCAATGAAACATGGTTATAGGGTCTTTGACAAAAAACAGGTCACCTGAATGTAGAGGTTGTTTCAGAGACACAAAAGATCAAGTGTGCATGTGTTATAAAATAAATTCAATATTTATAGGAAAATTTAAAAATGTTTAAAATATTTCCTTACTCAATACACCTTCCCCATGCATTATTTTATAGAAAAATAGTTTGTCTTTGCAACCTTTCATCTATAACTTTCTTTCTTTTTTTTCTTTCTATTCTGATCTCAGCTATGTCTTGCCTTCTTTTAAGTATACTAAATCATATACATTAGATTTTTTTGAGTATTTGTGTTTTTAAAAATAATAAAAAATACCCATGGGCTAAGAAAAATAAATCTTCTGTTATTTTAAATAAATGTGTTTTGGTTTAAGATTATTATTATAAAAAAAAAAAATTAAAAAAAAATGCTTATTTTACAAATATTATTGTAATTTGGCTCTGCTCTAATAAGAAATCTCCACTTTTTTGTATCCAGGCAATCGATTCCCTTCACTTATTTATTTATTTAAGTTTCACTTTGAAATACATTACATTTTGGAAGTAAAATGTCTTATATATTTTAAGGTATTTCAAGGAGATTCCATGTATATCCACAAATATATCCATAAGATTTATGTTTTGAAATCACTTGCAAAATGTCAAAAAACTAAAAAGTATAAATAATAGATTTGTAACATATTTACGATCAATCTATCCACCTTAATATGGTTTTCTGTATAAGTGCCTTATCAGCAGACATCCACTGGATGGCAGTCTTTAATAAACAGTCTTTGTTTTGAACTGGCCTTCTGCCAGCAGCGCGCACATACAAACCATCTCTTTCCACTTGACAAGACAGTTGCTTGTTGAAAAGGTCTGTGTGAGTAATGTGTTCATTTTAGGACAGAATATCATATTAGTTGCATCAATCACTTTTAAATGCAGTATCTGCTGTAAATGCCTTTAACATCAAATGATTCACCTCAGGGGAAGTGATATTGTACCTCTTCTGTCACAAAGAAAGAATGCTTGTTGTGTGTAGTTTATCATTACATGCACATTTAGACAGGTACCTATAAGAAAGTCGTTCGCTATTCTGAGCTGAATTGAGAATGTCTTTTAAAATTAGAATTTCAGATGAGGAAGCAAAAAGGAAGCAGAATTCAAAGTCAATTTTAAATTTTTTCGATTTTAGAATTATTTGATTGCTTTTAACTTACGGTATAGCACTTTTTTTAATTGAAAATTGGAAAATAATGTTTAGTCAATAAATTTTTTTATACTGTTTATAAAGTCGCTTTCTGTACAGACACATACCTTAAAGTCTTTGCTACAAAAAGGCATTGTTTGAAGCTGATATTTCCCAGAAACAATAGACAATAAGGTTTTTACATTTATTACAACATGCTTTGATAGCATGTTAGTGGTGTTATTAAACAGAAATGATATGAATCTATATTTATTTATGTATTTTAAAATAATTTATTTATATATTATTATGTTTTTAATTGTATTATTATTATTACTATTTCCTCTGGAACAACTTGTTGTCAGTGCTTTGTAAAAAAAAAAAAAAAAAGAAAAAAGGGCAAGTTAAGATGTGGTTCAAATTTGCAACTTATTATTTACCAATGCAAATCTTTCACCTTTACGTCATACCATAAATCTATTTCTGTTTTGATTCTACAGGCCACTCGTGCCCAAAGCAGAGCAACAGCAGCTGATGTGTGACCAGCATGAGGAGGAGAAGATCAACATCTACTGCCTCACCTGTGAGACACCAACATGCTCCATGTGCAAAGTGTTCGGGGCTCACAAGGACTGTGATGTGGCCCCGCTGCCAGACATCTACAAGAGACAGAAGGTAGAGGATTTGTACAGTGTTTTCATCAACCAGACATTTGTTTTTTACTTCGTTTGTTTGGTGTAAATGACCTCAGGAAAAAATCACAGGCTGCTCTGACGCTGTGAACTAGGCAGATGTGTGTATAACACACTGCCCAGCAGGTTTCACACATTGCATGGGGCTCGATCTCACCTAACATCTCTAGCATCAACACCCACCACATGTGAACACTACACAGAGCACTAGCAGCCAACAGCTGCCTTATCCAGACCATCCTTCCTTTTTCAGATTTTCCTGCCTCTAATTTGTTTAACAAACAAGATTTTTACATTTTTAAAAGAGATTAATCATGTAATTTATCAAAGTTAAAAGGAGTAGTTCATCCAAAAATGTACATTTACTCATCCTCAGGCCACCCAGTATGTAGATGAGTTTGTTTCTACATTGGAACAGATTTAGAGCAATTCAGTATTACATTACTTACTCACCAATGGATCCTCTGCATTGAATGGGTGCCATCAGAATGAGAGTCCAGACTGCTGAAAAATACATCACAATATAATCTGCAAGTAATCCACATATCTCCAGTCCATCAATTAACTTGTGAAGCTGCATGTTTGCAGGAAACAATTACATTATTAAGATATTTCTCATTTCAAACCATTGTTTCCAGCTAAATAAGAGTTCTCTCTCCAATAGCTTTCTCCAGTGAAAAACGAATCTCATCTGAATCAGGAGAGAATCTATGCAGATTAAGCAGTGTTTACAAGTGAATCTGTCTAGTGAATTTTGAAGCGAGAGGATGATGAAAGTAGAGGATGAAAGTTTTCCCTGGAGGAAGTGTTATTTTGAATTATGGACTTGTATTTTGGCCAGATGTATGTATTTTATGGGTTAAAGTTGAAATGCATTGATGGATTTGTTTCATACAAACATGCAGCGTTTTGCTTGCTTTAATAATGACTGAAGTCATGTGGATTATTGTGATGTTTTTATCCACTGTTTGAACTCCCGTTCATACGGCACCCATTTACTGCAGAGGATCCATTGGCAAGTAAGTGATATAATGCTAAATTGCTCCAGACCTGTTTGAATGAAGAAACAAAATCAACCACATCTTGCATAGCCCAAGGTTTTTTTGGGGTGAAACTATTCCTTTAAAAGAGCCCTCCCCCATCTTTATGAAATCCAATCATTTAGTAAACTACAGTTATAAATACACACTTATCAACATACCACACAATTTGAGGTGTCACTCATGTCTTCAGCACAAACAATGCGGGGGGATTCAGGTTTAATCTTCAGGGTTAAAGGTTTTTTGACTAAGTGTAAGCAATTGCAATGAGCTTTAGGAAGCACTGATAATTACAGAACACAGAACAGACAATAAGTCTTAAAATAGGTCCAAGATAATTGTTTAAGAAATTAGACCTGTTGAAATTAACAGGACAAATGTGTTTCATGACACACACAAAAAAAATACAATACAACATGAGTTTCCAATGCATTATTGACCTACATGGTATTGAGGTCTTGACCTACTGCACCTCTTGTGGTATGGCTAGTAATGAAGGTCTTTGTACCAGGGTGCAACTGGCCCTGAGAAATGAGTCACTCCTCCCTGTTGTGTTTGAGTCATAGCAGCTTCTTCTGGTCTTTACTTTTTATTTGTCTCTCTTTTTTGTCCTCTGTAACTGCCTGTTCTCAGCTCTCTCGCTCCCTTCAGCAACTACCAGATGATCAATGACTAAACCTACCAGCCTTTCCCAGTAGAAAACCATGTGCATGGTGGACACCATATGTTGATATGTTATTTGCAGTGATTCTATACTGAAGGTCAGTTCTCATTGAAGGAAATGGGCTCTTCTTACAGTACATCTACATCTTGTGGCTCTTGGTTTTGAGGTACTGTACTTGAATGATGTAACACTCCAGGGTCGTAGGGTGGTTGATGGCCAAATGGGTCCCCAAAGAGCCATAATTTCTGCCAGGTGGCTATGATGACATTTTCTCTTTTAGTCATGGCCCACTATAAACAGTGAATCACTCATTTCAAATGCAAATCAGCAAAGTTTGATCAGCCATGACTGGTGAAATTGTTACAATCTTGGCCTTTAGTTCACATGCTGTTCTCTTGTTTGTAAGTGTGGTTCTCACAAGCTGCATGGCCAAGTCTGACATGGCTTTCTTGTGAAAGATGACACGTTGAGCGCATTGGTCATGTGTTTTCTTTTTCTTTTCTTTTTTTATGAGGTCCTGTCACATTTAGATATATTCTGCTCTGTTTTGTCTCAGACAGAGCTAAGTGATGCCATAGCCATCTTGGTGGCCGGAAATGACAGAACACAGGCCCTGATCTCACAGATGGAGGATATTTGTAGGACAGTCAAGGTGAGAAAGAAATGGTACAGTAAACCACAACACTTATGATATTGTGTGAAAGGACTGGGCGATATATTGAATATTCATAATATATTCATTCTATTTACTTCTTGCATTAAGCATTTTGAACCTGGTTGGCTGCAATGTCTCTCAAGTTTCTCTGATTTAGCATTTTTAGCCATTTCAGACCAAATACTTAGATCAAAATATATGTCAAATATAGTCTAGAGTTAAGCCAAGGCAAGTAAAGCATTATTTTTATTAAAGCAGGTGTTCTGCACATCTGTAGTTGATCCAAAGTGTAAGAGTAAGAGTTTAAAATAGAACCAGAAAAAGAGAAAGAAGTATACAGTCAATCAAAGTAAATATACATGCATTACATCCATAAATACATCTACAACACAACTAGAGGATAAGTTTGTGGTCAGTAAGTTTTTTTCAGGAAATAACATTTTTATTCAGCAAGGATATATTCAAATCAAAGACACAAAAGGACATAATGTTACAGAAGACCTACAGTATATTTGAAATAAATGCTACTCTTTTAAACCTTCTAATCATTCTTTCTATTATTTTCCGTGTGTGTATATGTATGTCCATATATGAGTGTTTTATTTTACCCAGCCTCAGCCAATGATGATAAACTATTATATTTAAAAATTGTAAAGAGTTTAATGTTTTAAATATTGAAGTATATTTTAGAAGCTTTTGGTTATTTAAACGTTACTCTTAATTCAACTAAAAGAGTCACTGGTAATCGTTTGTAGGAAAATGGTCACCGGCAGATGCAGTATATCTCTGATAAGTTTGATGAACTTTACGCCATCCTAGAAGACCGCAAGAGGGATCTGATAGAGACTGTCGGCCGTGAGCAGGACCTGAAACAGGGCCATGTGCGCTCCCTTATCCGTCGCCATGGAGATCACTTGGAGATGTCCGTCAAACTGGTAGAGACAGCCATCCAGTCCATGGAAGAACCTCAAATGGCTGTGTTCCTGCAGGTACAACAAGTGCTCCTCCATGGCACTAGTGCCATGATGATAGGAGTAGTTATTGCACTCTTAAAAATAAAAGTTCCAAAAACCTTTTTTGCAGTGATGCTATAGAACCATTTTTTAAATGCCTCTCAGTGAAAAGGTCTAAGAACAGTTTTTATATAATAATTTAATAATGTAAAGAACATTTTTTACTATATAGAACCTTTTGTGAAATGAAATGATTTCATGAATTTTAAAAGTTCTTCATGAAACTCAAAACTCAAGAACCTTTATTTGAAGTATTAGTGTATGAAGTCTTTATAATAATCTCTAAAGGATGCATTCACACTCTAGTTCGGTTCTCTTGGTTTGTTTGGTATGGACAAAAAAACCCAGATTCATTTGGACAGCATTCACACTAGTATTTTTGACAGCGGACCTAAAGATACTCAAACTAACGGCATAGTCGTACATTCACAACTTAATTGGTTGGATTGAATGACGTATATTTCGTAAAGGAACTTACAGAACACCTTAAACAAAAGGTGTGTTCAATTTAAAGCAGTGCTGTGAAGACTGATCAAAGTAACCATTCACCGAGTGATCTGCTCAGCACTGCTTTTAGTCAAAATCACATAATGTCTTCTGCTGGATTAAACCTGCTCATTGTTGCGTGTACATATGATATGTTTTTACCACCTGCGAACTCACAAAGAGCTTATAAAAGAATACAAAAAATTGATCTAGGAGCAACATCCTCGTTGCTCCACATTTGCCCTCTGCTTGTTTTGTTTTGGATACACCGCGTGTTCTGCATAGTCAAATCATGTTGCATAACATCAAATCTTGTCATTGCATCCTGTTTATGGTTCATTTAGAAATGTTTGGTCTGTGTTGCACCAGAGTTCATTTGGAACCGGACCGAGACCCATCTTTTTAGTGGTCTCAGTCTGCTTGTTTGGTGCACACCAATGTTCGTATGGCAAATGAACCGCACTACCACAACAATCCCACCAGATGTTTGAACCAAACATAACAAGTGTAAACACACCCTATATATGTTTTGGCACCCTCCTTTAAAGGGATACTCCACCCCAAAATGAAAACGTAGTCATAGATCACGTACCCCATGTCGTTCCTAACCCGTAAAAGCTTAATTCGTGTTCGGAACAAATTTTGGATGAAAACCGGGAGGCTTGTGACTGTCCCAAGTAAGTTACACTGTCAAAGTCCAGAAAAGTATGAAAGACATGAGGAATTGTTGAATAAATACTTTTTTTTTATTTCTTCATATACAAAAATTATTCTCGTCACTTGATAATGTTATTGGTGATCCACTGATGGCAGATGGACTATTCTGACGACGTCTTTCATACTTTTCTGGACTTTGACATTGTAACATATTTGGCAGTCTGTGGGACAGTCACAAGCCTCCCGGTTTTCATCCGAAATATCTTAAATTGTTTTCCGAAGATAAAGCTTTTACGGGTTAAGAACAACATGAGGGTAAGTGATACAGTAAATGAGACAATTTTCATTTTGGGGTGGTTTACCCCTCTTATGTACATCTGTTTTTTTTTCTTTCTGTTTTATAAAAGCAAAGCACAATCACTTAGAAAATCACATGATTTGAGGTATCATTCTTATTAAAGCTAAATACTTAAAACTTTAGATTTAATAGAATAGAAGTAGTTTGCAGAGATATTACTGTGTCTCAAACGGTCACTTTCTATGTCTAATTTGCTCAAACTTCTGGCGCCAGTGATCGATAGCTGTACTGTGCTTGTGAACATCTGACGTGGTCTTATTGAGCTGTGTGGAGCTAATGCTGCAACACCTCACCGGGGATGCTGGCAGCAGAGCTTGTTGCTTTTAGAGCCCCCCAGAGATGCTTGATGCAAATGATCCAGCCTTTGCATATGCTGTTTGCTGATTGACACCGGGCCAGTTGCTACATTTTAAGCATCCTTTAATGACAAGGCCCAGGGGGTGCTGACATTGATTAGCAGAATCTCACACAGCTGGAGACCCCTGTCCTTTGACTAGTGGCTGTAACGGTCAATACTTCACCACGGCTGAGAGTTGCGGTCCACAGAAAGAGACTTTAAACGAAGGTGATGGAGAGGTGTAATTGTTTTTTGAAACCACTTTCAATATAAAGTGGTAGCCTCAGGTGCAGCTCTGCTGATTTTTAACTAGCTCTTCTCAACATGTCAAAGTAAGCTGCATAACCAGTGCCGGTGATTTAATATGAGCACTTTTTTGTGTACGCAGTGAAACTGTGATGAAGAGTACTGCAGGTTTTATGTTTTAAACTGCTGCTAGTCCTAAAATGAGTGTTCTTCTTTGCTGTGTTCACAGAGCGCAAAAGAAGTGTTCAAGAAGTAAGTTTGCTGTGAGTGATGTGTTTAGGAGTGTCTTAAAGGGATAGTTCTCCTCAAAAATGTCATTCCAAACCAGTGTGACTTTCTTAATAAGATCATTTAAATTTTTATGTGAACTGCTCCTTTAAACTAAACAATATTCAGCATGTGTGCTTCATCAATAGCTGATGTCTCCTGAAGACTAACAATCATGATTACTAACCTCACAGGCAATGACTCAACCAGCCTCCCACCCCAGCAGCCCACTGTATTATGCACTGCTTCATAACTTTCATCTGCCTCAGTATTGTAGGAAATATTCTGTATAGTACATTTTGAAATCACTTATTCTACAATTTATACAGTTCTCATTGAACATGTTTTGTGAATAATTTCAAAATTTCACTGAATTTAAAAACATTTTACCAACCCTCAAAATTTTGGGGTTGGTAGGATTTTTTGGTCTGTAGTTTTGAAAGGCTTCTCTTTCTACATTGATGAAAATATCATAAAGTTTATTCAGTAACAAATGTCTTTAACTGTAACTTTTGATCAATCTCATGCATCCTTGCTGAATAAAAGTATAACATTTAATAAATAAAATCAAATAACAAATAAAAGATACAAACCCTGTATACTTTTTATACTGTAGTCTGTCAAAAGACTAAAATATAATGCCCCTCATTTATAGGGATAGAGCTTTTTAAGGATTTGTGGGTAGTAATTGATTAAATTTAATTTAATTAAACATTTTAAAATGCTTATAATCAGATTACAGTTACTTTTTACGGATTACATGATTAGAAATTATTCATAATTCATTATGTCAATACATTACTGATTACAAATTTTAACATAGAATTTGTAATCCGTAACAGATAACAGTAATCTACATCTACCCAGCACTGATCACAGGTGTGTCCTTCAGTAAATGCAAGATTTCCATTGATGTCAGACAGACGTGTTGCCTCCAAGAAGTAACTTTTACACTTCTTTGTTTGCAGAATGAAACTTTATGCAGTGTGCGCAATAACAAATGCATCAGCATTCATCACATTTTCCCCCAAAACCTCTAACTGTTTAGAAAAATGCTTACGCTTACAACACTGTCTAGCTGTGTCTTATGTTTCATGCTTCATTCCACCTGCGGAGACATCGCATGGTGTCTCGTGCACCTGCGTCACGAGTAGCCGCAGGGAGACGGAGGAACGGGATCTAGCGCTATCCGTCACTTTTATATTTGTCCGAGTTCCGCCATGACTTCACCGCTCTGTCCTTGACAGGATCACAGACACTGCCAAGGCTTCCAACATTGAGCGGACGGAGGCGGGCTACGAGAGCATGGCCCACTTCATCATCAACACGGAGGATGTGGCCGACATGCTGAGAGGCATTAACTTCCAAACAGGTAACGGCTTCACAGCTATGACGACACCATCTTTGTCACATATACATTCATGTCTATTTGCGTCTGCAAGTTGAAGTATATTTAGGGAATGAAGCATGTACTTTTGTTGCAGGTGAAGATGGAGAAGACAGCGGTGATGAAGCCCCTGAAGACCCGACCACCTCACCTGGTCAGACTGGTGAATCATTGAGACGCATATAACTTATTTTTAAACCCAAGGTTAGTTTCAAAGAGGATGTTTCCTTAAAGGAACAGTTCACCCTAAAATAAAAATGAATTTAGTCACCCTAATGTTGTTCCAAATCTGTCTGTCTTCTGTGGAATCAAACACTAATGAAGCCAGTGACTTCCATGGTATAGACACGAAAATATCTTCTTTTTTATGTTACATAGAAGAAAGCAATTCAGTTTTAGACTTTTCTTTGTACTTTTTGTTATAACTTTTATTTATGTACATGATGGTCTGAAAACTATTTCGAACTGAACTCTATAAAGCCTGCTGTATCATATTTGATAAACCAATTTCTAAGGCCTCTAAATGATCCATACCTTGCCTTATTATACACAATCTGTCACACGCCTTCTGTCATCTGTTTATACATTTTTAGCAAATAAAAGGCATTTTAGTATAATTCCGAAAACATCCACCTTCTGGCTTGAGTCTTTTTGCTGTACAATATTGCTGTGAAATCGACAGATTTTTATGAAGTAAGAATCATTTTTATATTGTTAGTAATATTTAAAGATGAACACTTACTGGACTGAAGAAAGTAGGCTTACTTTATTATCCACACGTCATTTCTTTTTTAGAAGAATCAAGTTAAAATGTGAGTATCAAATATGATGCATCAGGATTTTGAGTAAGGTTTATATTTGCAAATCTCTCAAACAACATGGTGTCGAGTTATATGTTGTTCCCCCCACAATGCAAACTATAGAGAGTTGATGATAAAATTAAACATCTTACTAAAATATAACTGGGAGATATAGAGTGATGACTGATTTATATACATTTCATGGAAGTAGTCCATTATTCTGTTTTGATTTACATTACAAGCTATCAGAATTTTGACTTCCTTTTTGCCATATCTGCAAGAGCACCAAATTGCATATTTTTAAAACAGGCCAAAATTGAAGTTGTTATTCATAGTAAACCTTAATCTCAACTGCATCTCTTAATTCATTCTTATTTAGTGCTCCTTTTCTTGTCAAAATCCATTGATTTAAATGTCAATCTCTCTCCTTGGTTTTATATGGCTTTAGCGAACTAGAGTGCATAAAAGCAGACTAGTTAGACTAAAAATGGACTGCTTTCGATGTGATTTATTATTTAGTTAGTTAATTAGTTAGTCATTTTGTAAGCTCAACAGCCCCTGGTCACCATTCACTTTCATTATGTATAGTTTTTATTTATCTTCA